>NC_079190.1:13101661-13401661 GCF_029499605.1 Hyla sarda | reverse complement strand
TCTGCCTCACATACTTAGTACGTATATGAGGGGAGTACAATATGTTCCACTATGCTTAAAACAGTATTTGTCTAGAACACCAACAGGTGTGTACTTTTGGCTGTCCTTTCACAGTATCTAGGCCCTTAAGACTTTAACAGGAACAAAATAGTACACCACTTAGATGTTTGTATTTGGTATGCACTTATGAGGGAAGGACAATGCGCTCCAGTATGCTTAAAACAGTATTTGTCTACAACAGCAGCAGGTGTGTACTTTTGGCTGTCCTTTCACAGTATCTAGGCCCTTAAGACTTTAACAGGAACAAAATAGTACACCACTGAGATGTGCGTATGTGGTATGCACTTATGAGGGGAGGACAATGCGCTCCAGTAAGCTTAAAACAGTATTTGTGTCCAACACCAGCCGGTGTGTACTTGTGGCTTTAACAATTGAATTGCGGCAATATTCGCATTCGTTGCAAATCAAATTCTTCCTGAAGTTCGTAACTAATTCGGATACGTCAGATTCGATTCGCTCATCCATATCTGTGATAGTCCGAGGAGGCCTGAGAAGAAGTCTAAAATCTACAGCCTAGCAATTTCTAACAACCCCATCGGACAGATACAGTTCCATACCTGGTGATAAGCTAGAAGCTCCGGGGGAATGTACAGTAGTCAGTCTAAAATCAGCATTGGTTTTCACAAGTCTAAAGCTAAACAATAAAGTCTGCAGCAACCATAATACAGTAAAGCAAAAGTAACTACAAGTCCCAGCAAGGCAGAAGGCTCCCAAGGGTACTCTGCATCTCCCCGCTCTGATCTGTACTGTAAAGGATATTACCATCATTCCTGCATCAGTAAAAGATTTCCGTAAGAGTTTTCAATAACCCTGCATCTGTGGTCATTAATGTCCCCAGCGCTTGGCTTTGGAACTGTCTAAACCTTTGAGCATTGTGGTTAACTCTACCCTGGCGTCACAAACGGTATATCACCCCAGTAGTACACCACACTGGCATTAATCTAGAAGCTGTTCTTCTTAACAAATGTCAGTGTATATTTGTGCACAACTTTTGACAGCCTTGTAGCTCAAAAATTTGCACAGCAGGGCTTTCAAAGTACACTGGGCCTGCGGTGCTGTGCCCCCATCACATGTACAGGTGTGCTATGCAACACTACTTACCTTCGTCAGCCGCACAATATACAGCAGGGCAGAGCACACAGCTGTATAGTGCAGAGGAGCCCAGCCTCCCATCACTGTATGGATATGAGTCCCTGCTCCTAGCGGGGCTGGGCATCAGGGATACATTGTATATCTCCTGCCCATCCAGAAAATAATTAAGAAGGGACCCCCCACCAAAAGGGTACTGGGGGCTGCTTTTTTTTATATAAATAAATAGTGTAAGGTTTCCTGTATTTTCCGAATCAGTCAACAAAGCAGCAACAGTCTGGCATTACCAGAGGTTTTTGGCCCTCCACAGCCTAAATAATGTCAGCCTGTTATCAGCCATGTCCAGGAACGCAATTTTAGATGCTTAGTGCCTGTGGCAGTAGGTACCGAGGTAATAATGGGGAGTTGGAGGCTATTGGTAAGCCTCGGCTTATTAACAGATGTTGTCTATCAGACGGCTTCCACTAATAAGCCTGTAAAGTAAAAAAGGGAAAAAATGCTGGTCATTGACGTAGTTTACCAAATCCGTTGTAATCTGTTGTAATCCTTTGCATATAATGGCTACAAAGCCTTGAAAAAAATCAGCCAATGATTTCCATCCTCAGTATATGAACTAGATGTAGGATTAGGTTCATCTGAACCTTGTGGTAGGACACATTGACCTTCAGCTCGTTCAGGAGGCCTATAGACACGTGTTGGTAGATAACATCACACCTGGCTGGTGCCGTATCTCTTGTGCACCGCGTTACATTCCATCTCTTTTTCATGTTCCGCCATTTCCTTAATGTAACAAAGTCATAAATGTTTTCTTTTGTTGACTCAGAAAATCATCCGTGTGAGAACGGCAGAGACCGATCCCCCCCAACATCCATCCCTCAACGCGGTTTATCCCCAGATAAATAAATACTTGGTTCTTTGTTCCAAATCGAGATGGAGAGTCTGCGCGCTCCGAGCTGGAAGAGAGATAAATCCTGTCACCTCATATATCAACCAAACTCTCTGAGATAAACGTAATAGGTACCAAATGTGGTCAGATTGTTACATTCAGACCTCGGCTAGGACTAGAGTCTGAAATCATTGTCTGCTTCACCTTCTGAACCTATCACATGGGTGGAAACCATCTAAATAGAATTAAAGGGATTGTCCGATCCCATGATCAGAGAGAGACAGGTGGCAACTGCAGGTGAAATATGGTATTAAATGTCCTCTATTTAAATAGGACCTTTCTTAACCCACAAAAAAACCATAGAATGGTATATATTGCTCAGTACCTAATCGAGATCATGCACCATTTTTTTTATGTGTCTAGCACCTATATTTCTCTCACAAATACCTCTTTCCTTTTGCACACTTGGTTTGTCATCCTCTGCTTTGGAAGGGGTGTGTCCTCACTTTGCATGACTCATCTTACTCCCTGAGTCTGCTGAGCTGTGCTGGATCTCTTCATCCAATCACTGCAGGCTGCTCTGCAACCCCTTCCTCTCTGTTTTCCTGCTGCAGTCTGATAGACATGACAGGAGTGAGCACAGAGGAGTTCTAGTTCCACCATCACTTACTGGACTATGTCCCTGCCTGTGGTCCAGCTGGGACAAAGATGATGCTGCAGCCGGACAGGATTGTGTTTTGGTTGGTATGGCTTTATAGCTATGATTTCTATAAAAATAAAATTTTCTTATGAAATGTATTGGAAAGTTTTTTGTTTTGTCAAGATGTACAACATATAAAAAGTTTTTGACATTGACATTGCCCATTTAAAATGATGAGCCACTTCCAGGGCAGGTGCCACTTCGAGAAAGTAGAGAACTGACACTCAACACCCCTATAAAAGATGAATGTATTCCTCACTATAGCACAGAAAACTTGTACTCCAGCTACATTACGCATTGGAAGATGGCCGCCTCCTATCTATTTATTTATCTGAAATAATATCCCAGAGAACAGCAGCACATAAAAATGGTGTTAAAAAATTGTGAAAATGTTATTCCATCAATGCAGTGCAATACAGAACAACGTTTCTGCGACCTCACATCGCCATTTTCTCCGACATGAGGTCGCAGAAACGTTGTTCTGTATTGCACTGCATTGATGGAATAACATTTCCCCCATTTTTTAACACCATTTTTATGTGCTGCTGTTCTCTGGGATATTATTGAAGAGTGGAGCCACTAACCAGGGCTCCCACACAGTGTGCACCTACCTTGTGGACTACTTTTGTTAGGTTGTGCTGCTCTCCTGGAATTCTATTTATCTATCTGTCTATCTATTTATCTATCTATCTCATATCTATCAATGTATCTATTCATATAACTATCTCTCTCATATCTGTCTATATCTCTATCTATATATCTATCTCATATCTATCTATCTATCTATCTATCTCATGTCTATCTATCTATCTCATATCTATCTATCTCATATCTATCTAATATCTTTCTATCTCATATCTATCTATCTATCTATCTCATATCTATCTATCAACCTCATATCTATCTCATATCTATCTATCTACCTCATATCTATCTCATATCTATCTATATATCTAATACATCCAAAAAAGGACCGCACTCCCAAAGATGTGCACGGGTGCAAGCTGGTCGGGCCTGGGTCAGGGGCCCCCCACAAATAGCCAATTCGACAAAACAGCAGCACACCGAATAAGATGAAAGCGTGTCAGGCTTCTGATAAATAAAGCTTGACATGCTTTCATCTTATTCGGTGTGCTGCTGTTTTGTTGAATTGGCTATCTATATATCTATCTCATACCTCATATCTATCTATCTATCTCATATCTATCTATCTCATATCTATCTATCTATCTCATATCTATCTATCTCAAATCTATCTATCTATCTCATATCTATCTCATATCTATCTATCTATCTCATATCTATCTATCTCATATCTATCTATCTCACATCTATCTATCTCACATCTATCTATCTCACATCTATCTCATATCTATCTATCTATCTATCTCATATCTATCTATCTCATATCTAT
Source organism: Hyla sarda (assembly GCF_029499605.1). NCBI lineage: Eukaryota > Metazoa > Chordata > Amphibia > Anura > Hylidae > Hyla > Hyla sarda. Next base: position 13,397,512 of record NC_079190.1, on the reverse strand, counting down.
CTATCTCATATCTATCCATCTCATATCTATCTATCTATCTCATATCTATCTATCTCATATCTATCTATCTATCTCATATCTATCTCATATCTATCTATCTCATATCTATCTATCTATATATCTATCTCATATCTCATATCTATCTCATATCTATCTATCTCATATCTATCTATCTATCTCATATCTATATATCTATCTCATATCTCATATCTATCTCATATCTATCTATCTCATATCTATCTATCTCATATCTATCTCATATCTATCTCATATCTATCTCATATCTATCTCATATCTATCTATCTATCTATCTAATATCTATCTATCTCATATCTATCTATCTATCTCATATCTATCTCATATCTATCTATCTCATATCTATCTATCTCATATGTATCTCATATCTATCTCATATCTATCTATCTATCTATCTAATATCTATCTATCTCATATCTATCTATCTATCTCATATCTATCTATCTCATGTCTATCTCATATCTATCTATCTCATATCTATCTATCTCATATCTATCTATCTATCTCATATCTATCTATCTCATATCTATCTATCTATCTCATATCTATCTATCTATCTCATATCTATCTATCTAATATCTATCTATCTCATATCTATCTCATATCTATCTATCTCATATCTATCTCATATCTAATATCTATCTCATATCTATCTATCTATCTCATATCTATCTATCTACTTATCCAAAAGAAGCGACTGGAGCACACAGGAGTATAACAAATGTAAGTGCCTTTTATTCCATGAACAGGCTGGTGCGATGTTTCGGGGGTCTCATAATACCAGCCTGTTGTTGGCTTGAGAATGGTGTTGTGTTTTGTGATTACACTGAGACATCGCACCAGCCTGTTCACGGAATAAAAGTCCCTTACATTTGTTATACTCCCGTGCGCTGCAGTCGCTTCTTTTGGATTTGGTTTACATTGGACCCTGGCCCGGGGTCCCAGAGACCTGCTTGGGTTATCATGCGGTGGATGTTCTGCTCTATTGTTTCTCAATACTTCACATTTCTTTCTCTCTCTCTCCTTTCTCTCGATTTTCTTACAATTTCCTTACGAGCCGTTCTCAGGTTTTCAGAGTAATCTTTGGACTGGGACTCCGAAAAACAGAATGAAAGTTTATATCAATACCTAATAACATCACTAAGAATCTGTTACATCAACACTTGGCCCACGGAACTATCCAGAGTTCCCAGAATCCCGTCTGAGGTCAAGAGGGGATGTGAAGGAATTCTGAAAGTGCCGAAATTAAAAATTGCAGAAAAGGGGATGAGGCTCTGGAGATAATCGGATTTCGCCTGCCCTTAGGCCATGAATTATTTATAAAAAGAAATAAACATAAAATCCAATATATTGGGGACGTTTTATGACCCAGAAGTGAATTTATAGAAAAAGTTTTTTTTTTTTCCCGTCCATCTGCTGCATTTTATTTTGTTTTTGAGTTAAGGAGGGGCCCCTGAACAACATAACCCCTCCCCCCCCCCCCCCCCACACACTTCTGTGTCCGATCATTTTCTACTAGTGAGATCACTTTCTATGGTTTCAGCCCTCGACGCTGCCCGAGCGATTACGTTAATAAACATTTAGCAGCATAACACAAGACATTATTGCGTCAGATGGCAACAAGTGTCCGATCTACAGGGGGGACGGGGTTAATAGAATCTGAAACTGGTGCATGACTTTAATCAGGTTTATTTATTTATGTATCTTAAAGGGGTACTCCGGTACATACATGTGTTATATGTTTTGGCAGCATATACCGTATTTTTCGCCCTATAGGACGCACCGGCGTATAAGACGCACCCAATTTATAGGTGCAAAATCTTTAAAAAAAAAATAAAGATTTTGAACCCAATAGTGGTCTTCAACCTGCGGACCTCCAGATGTTGCAAAACTACAACTCCCAGCATGCCCGGACAGCCGTTGGCTGTCCGGGCATGCTGGGAGTTGTAGTTTTGCAACATCTGGAGGTCCGCAGATTGAAGACCGCTGCATAGGAGGTAATACTCACGTGTCCCCGCCGCTCCGGACCCGTCACCGCTGCCCTGGATGTCGCTCCATCACTGTCGCCGCGTCCCCGTCGCTCCGGAACGTCTCTGCTGCCGGACGGGTATCCTCGCTCTCCGTCGCCGCCATCACGTCGTTACGCACGCCGACGCACGTACGCGACGACGAGGAAGGAGCGCGCCGGCCATACAGGGGATCCCTGAACGGAGAAGACACCTTTAAAAAAAATCTTTAAAAAAAAAATCTTTAAAAAAAAATAAAGATTTTGAACCCAATAGGGGTCTTCAACCTGCGGACCTCCAGATGTTGCAAAACTACAACTCCCAGCATGCCCGGACAGCCGTTGGCTGTCCGGGCATGCTGGGAGTTGTAGTTTTGCAACATCTGGAGGTCCGCAGATTGAAGACCACTGCATAGGAGGTAATACTCACGTGTCCCCGCCGTTCCGGACCCGTCACCGCTGCCCTGGATGTCACTCCATAGCTGTCGCCGTGTCCCCGTCGCTCCAGGAACGTCTCTGCTGCCGGCCGGGTATCCTCGCTCTCCGTCGCCGCCATCACGTCATTACGCACGCCGACGCACGTACGCGACGCCGAGGAAGGAGAGCGCCGGCCATACAGGGGATCCCTGAACGGAGAAGACACCGAGGCAGCAGGTAAGGTCCCTCCGGGTGTCCTGTAAGCACTAACCCGGCTATTCAGTCGGTGAAATCGCGGCGGTCCCGAACAGCCCGACTGAACAGCCGGGTTAGTGTCACTTTCCCTTCAGACGCGGCGGTCAGCTTTGATCGCCGCGTCTGAAGGGTTAATACAGGGCATCACCGCGATCGGTGATGTCGTGTATTAGCCGCGGGTCCCGGCCGTTGATGGCCGCAGGGACCGCCGCGAAAGGGGTGTATTCGCCGTATAAGACGCACCGACTTTTTCCCCCCAGTTTTGGGGAAGAAAAAGTGCGTCTTATACGGCGAAAAATACGGTAAGTGTTTTTCTTCCCTGTTTGTTGGGTAGGAAGTTCTGTAGTTCAGAGGGTTTTCTTTTACTGTTGTCCACAGTTCTGAGTCTGTTGTGGACAAGATGTCACAGCTTTTTTTTTTTTTTTTTTCTCTCTGTCTGCGTGAGAGGAATAAGCCACGCCCCCTCATCTCATCCAGCTGAGTACACAGCTCCTCCCCTCCCCCTGCTCTGTATTCTGAGGACGCAGGTCTGCACAGGAGAAGGACCTCACAGAGAAGATAAGTGAGGATGAGAAGGTGCACGGGCCGGGGATGTATGGACTGCAGGGGAAGAAATCTCATACTGGGAATGATCTCTATATGTGAAGGGGGAGGGGGGACTCCTGAATGACACATGCTGGGAGTTGTAGTCCCTGTTGTGTGTGTGTGTATGTATGCTAGTGTTTACAAATCAGCGTGCCTCCAGCTGTTGCAAAAATACAACTCCCAGCATGCCCTGACAGACTTTGGGCATGCTGGGAGTTGTAGATTTGCAACAGCTGGAGGCACACTGGTTGGGAAACACTGTTCTAGCCTATTCAGCATACACATCATGTTACACCAGTGTTTCCCAACCAGTGTTCCTCCAGCTGTTGCAAAACTACAACTCCTAGCATACCCAAAGGCTGTCAGGGCATGCTGGGAGTTTTAGTTTTGCAACACATCCCCCAGGAGACTACAGAAGCAGCATGCTGGTGTTATACCACAGACTGAAGACTCCTGAATGACACATGCTGGGAGTTGTAGTCCCTTTTGTGTGTGTATGCCAGTGTATCCCAACCAGGGCTGATTATATTAGTGTGCTGTGTATAAGGGGGCTGACCCGGGAAAATAGTAGGGTGGGTAAAGGGCAGAACAAAACAAACAAAAAAAAGGAGCCGCCCCAAACCAGCAAGGCATGTGGCATGCTGGGATTTGTAGTTTTCAGCACAGCAAGAAACAGGAAATAGAAGCAAAGATAAGAAAACAAACTGGGGGATAAAAAGACAACAAAGAACGAAAATAGAGTAGGCTAAACAACAAGAATAGAAATGAAACAAAACAAATAGGGTAAGTCAAAAACGGAAAAACACGTTGACCACTGGAGTACCCCTTTAAGCAATTTTATGTATTTTATGGGATTGCCTACAGGAATAAAATCTTAAAACTTAACATTTTTTACATAGCTAACTAGACCAGTGATAGACTGATTGTTTTTCTGCAGCTCACTTATCAGCTTTGTTGTGTACACTAGGACAGAATGACCAGAGTCATCTCATTATCATTAGAGGGTGGGGTCAGCAGAGTCATCTCATTATCATTAGAGGGAGGGGTCAGCAGAGTCATCTCATTATCATTAGAGGGAGGGGTCAGCCGAGTCATCTCATTATCATTAGAGGGAGGGGTCAGCAGAGTCATCTCATTATCATTAGAGGGAGGGGTCAGCAGAGTCATCTCATTATCATTAGAGGGAGAGGTCAGCAGAGTCATCTCATTATCATTAGAGGGTGGGGTCAGCCGAGTCAACTCATTATCATTAGAGGGAGGGGTCAGCCGAGTCATCTCATTATCATTAGAGGGCGGGGTCAGCTGAGCCATCTCATTATCATTAGAGGGTGGGGTCAGCAGAGTCATCTCATTATCATTAGAGGGAGGGTCAGCAGAGTCATCTCATTATCATTAGAGGGAGGGGTCAGTAGAGTCATCTCATTATCATTAGAGGGCGGGATCAGCAGAGTCATCTCGTTATCATTAGAGGGCGGGGTCAGCAGAGTCATCTCATTATCATTAGAGGGAGAGGTCAGCAGAGTCATCTCATTATCATTAGAGGGTGGGGTCAGCCGAGTCAACTCATTATCATTAGAGGGAGGGGTCAGCCGAGTCATCTCATTATCATTAGAGGGCGGGGTCAGCTGAGCCATCTCATTATCATTAGAGGGTGGGGTCAGCAGAGTCATCTCATTATCATTAGAGGGAGGGTCAGCAGAGTCATCTCATTATCATTAGAGGGAGGGGTCAGCAGAGTCATCTCATTATCATTGGAGGGTGAGGTCAGTAAAGTAATCTCATTATCGTTAGAGGGAAGGGTCAGCAGAGTCATCTCATTATCATTAGAGGGCGGGGTCAGCAGAGTCATCTCATTATCATTAGAGGGCGGAGTCAGCAGAGTCATCTCGTTATCATTAAAGGGAGGGGTCAGCAGAGTCATCTCATTAGCATTAGAGGGAGGGGTCAATAGAGTCATCTCATTAGCATTAGAGGGCAGGTCAACAGAGTCATCTCATTATCAAATGAGGGAGGGGTCAGCAGAGTCATCTCATTATCATTAGAGGGAGGGGTTTTTTATTTTTATTTTTTGTGTCCAAGGCAAGAATAGAAAATTGCAAATTACTTCCCAAACCCGACCCAATCGCTTCTCGGCCTTTTCGCTAAGATCAAGTGTAGTATCTGTTCTTATCAGTGTTATGCCGGGGGCAGGCAACGCTGGTGGGGATGGGTGTTGCATGGTAGGGAGCAGGTGTGCAAGGGTAAACCGGGGCTGGTTCTGAGGAATCAGCTCGACGGCTGCCCCGATGTGACCTGTTTCCTCCGGGTCTCGCCATGAGGCTGAGAGGGTCTATTGCCGAGGTACTTTGGTGCCTCGGGGAGTGGTGACCCCAAGGTGCTGAAACTCACTGGGAATATTGGCTCACTGAGTTGAAGAACAGGCGCCATGAACTCTTGATTCCTGGCCTTCTGGCTAGGATCAGAGAATTTTTTTTTTTTTTATAGATCTGTCCGGTCAGTACTCACTCACTCACTCACTCACTTTTTTTTTTGTGTTCACAGGATTGTTAGGATGTGGTAGCTTTTCTGGGTGTCCCTCCTGGCGGTCTAGGTGAGGTGTGTGTGGCCATCAGGTTCCTCATCTCCCTGCAACCCCTGGGCATCTTGTCTTTGGTCGAGAAGCCATCAGTATATGGCTCCATGGCTGATACCCTGGTTAACGCCTAGGTTGAAGCCAGGTGTATTTGTGGCCCCTTAGTAGCTTCGGCAAAAAGGGGCATTGAACCTGGATCCTTGCAGGTGCCTTTTGGCCCGGAGGTGAGGGGTAGGTTTGTTGGGGGGGGGGCTCTCTCCTGTTGGAGAAGGGCTTAGCGATAGACTGCATCCTTTATGCATGTTTTTTTTAGTGTGACACGTTTGCACTTTGGGTGATAGAGTACGCTTGCCTTGGCTCTTAAAATTGAATTTCACAAAATGGTGATGCAGAACAGCATGCAGTGTATGTATGACCGCTCACCAGGGGCGCACACCATTACTATTAGTGACTGAATAATACCACCATACTTTCCCTGAATAAAACCTGATATTCACAAACCATATACCCCCATACAGTGCCCATATAGAGGTAGATACTAATTGTACACAGGCACTCTACAGACCATATAAGTGATTACATACAGTGACTACATAGCAGTAGATAACAGATTTACACAAGATCTGTAAGCTGTATAAGTGATTACAGTGCATTTACATCCTGTGACTACAGGTGATGTCTTCTCTGATTGGAGCCATTCATTTAACATTTTCTTCTCCATCTGGCCTTGACCACCATGACAACATCTTTCAGCCACAACTTGACTCATCTTAGGCAACTCACTTATCCAGCATCCTCTTCACCTTTTTCCTCACCTACACAGACTCCCCATCTATATTGGCCTAAATAATAATAATGCCCCTTTTGTGCGCCACAAAGAAAGTTAATGATATGTGGGGGGTAAGTAGGTCCTCTGTTAAGTGGCTATCCCCCACCATATTAGGTACATTTAGGAAGTTTTTTTGTTTCTCCGATTAAGTAGGTAAGTCCTCAATTAGGAAGGAAGGTTGGCCTCCCTTAAGTAAATATGTAGGTTCTTCCATTAATTTGGTAGCCCCCCCCCCTTTAGGTACTTCCCCCCAATAGGTAGGTAGTCCAGAGTCCTGAATTCCCAAGGGGACCCATAGGGAGATTAGGGCCCTGGGCAAGTGCCTCCCTGATATGTTGCCAGTCCTGCCACACCACAGTGATGATCTAGGGTAAACTTCATTGTACTCATTGTAATGGTGACTAAAAACCCAACATATATAAATGATGATGGATTTCACCATGGTACAAATATTTTGTCCTGAAATTTCCTGCCTAATTTACTGCCTACTACTAAAGTGACTTTCATGTTGAAACAAAACCCTTATCTCATTTCCTAACAAGACAGGAACCATCTTTAGGTCATTAGATGTTTCCCTTTAATTTCCATCCTATATTTTCTCCCTTCATCTTCTAGTTTCCTACGGGCCGATGCATGAAAGACTCTGATTTACGCTTAACGTAAGCTTCCGAGGAAGGTCAAGCCTTGGCGGTGAGATCTCAGGATATCCACCAACTCAACTATGAAGGGGAAAGGGTTCCTAAATATGGGTAATTCACTAGGAAAATCAATTTAATGCAGATAATGCGGTGTATTTCCCCAGTTCAGTTCCTGACGTCCAACATTCCAGGAGACATTGGCCCATAGGTTAGACCGGGGTCATGGATAGGGCAACTTCGGAGAACTTCCAATGCCTCTCGCTGAGTATACAAGAAGCCGTCCTATGTTTTCACTGCTGACAGCCACTTAAGACTTCTCCTTCACCCTGACATATATACAGTTAAACCCTCTTCCCACTTGAGCTACTTAGAAAATATTTTTCTTGCACCACTTACTAACCTTATCTCTATCAACCCAACTGCATAACTCTCTGTCAGGTCGACATGCCGTACACAGTCCTGGAGAAGAGACGTAAAATCACATGAGAAGGCTCAAAATGTTACCACCTGTATCCTACGGAACATGTGCTTCAGCTCAAGATCGATGGGACCGTGAAGCCTCCAGATTTCGGAGCCTTAGCTTGTAGGGGTGGGGGGGATGTGAACCCTTACGGTACAAGGACTGAGGATGTAGCCTTTGAAGATGTTTGCATGTTACGTTACATGGACTAGATGGTTATCTGAGAGACCGCTCCATGAATTATTTGTTTCTGCTTGTACATGCGTGTATGTTTTTCATGTTGCACTGCTTTTATACAGTCATTGTGTTACGGGTCATCTGTACAGCTGGTTGCAATGTTCGGCAGTGCCAAGTTATGTTACGCCAGCTGGCCATGGAAATCAAAGCCTTCTGGGCTGTCAGCTACAGGGGGCGGTATGGACATTGGCATGGGCCTATGAAGAGCCTGATTGACTGAGAGATGTGCTCGCCGGTGTTGGTTTCCAACTGGACCCATTATGCTGTTGAGGGGAATAGTCAGGAGCCTAAAACTTGTCCACTTGGAAATTTTGATAAACTCTAAGCTTGTGTAGTGAAGAAGGAGATTGTCCAGTGCCACGGTGTAAGATCCTTTATGCCGAAGCTTTATTCAGGAGACATCACAGTTCTAACAGCAAACATACATGGATGCGCAACCTTTAACGCGTTTCACACACAATGCGCTTAAGCGGCTGTACGGTAGGGTAGGGTATTGTGGCCCAATGTTGGCGTCTGGGTCTAGCACGAGATAGGCCTGCCGGACCACTGGGTCATTCCTCCTATGGGCATGGATGTTGCAGCTGGAGTGATCATCACCTGGCATCACACCATTTTAAGTTAGGTACCCACTTGATTCAGGTGGCAGTGACATGGCAAGTGGGCTTGTTAAGTCACTATGGGCTTGTTAGGTGTAAGGACAGACTGTATGTTATCAATGATGTTTTGACCCCTTTCAGTGGCACCAACTTGGCTCAAAAGCTGGTCAATCCAAGAAGGAAAAATCATCTGCAATCATCGTAAGGTAATGGACTGTCGACTCCTGACTGGACAGTACTGGTGGACCGGCTCCCAGAACGTCCGTGGGCGCTCAGAGGCGACTGCTGGCGGTTTCGCGTATGCATGCTTTTTCCGGCCTACCTTACGTCATTGCGCTGTGCGTCTAATATAGTGCAAGGGTCAAATTTCCGATCATGTGATATACCCAGGTGATATATAACAATCGAAAAGAAGACCAGGTAAGTCAGGGGAAATAATACAAAATACTTTACATAGTATAAATCTATATCAAAGTAGGTAATAAGAAGGGAGACATCAATTTTGTCATTCAGGCCAATCGGGCCTTGTGCATCTAAGTGCAGTATCCAACGGGCCTCTGCTCGTAATAACAGTGTGTTCCTATCGTGGCCTGAATTATCCAATCTTACCACCTCCAATCCTCCAAACTTTACTCCTTTCGTACATCCCTTATGGACCTCTCATATGCTGTACTAGACGGGGAGCACCTGATGGATGGAATACATGTGCTCCCGAAAACTAATCCTAAGTTGGCTAATGGTTTTCCCTATATAGTAACGGGAACAACTACACATTAGATAGTACACAACATATGGGGTACGACATGTAATCAATTCTTTAAGTGAGTGTTGAAAACTTCCCAATTGGACAAAACAGGTATTGGCATTATAGGGGCATTGGGGACAGCTACCACATTTTTTTTATTGCCCCTAGGGGCCAAATTCCTGAGCCATTGCTCATTCTTCTTCCTAGTGAGTTGATTCTTCCTCTGATTAAGTAGTTCTCCTAGAGATTGATTTCTCCTGTAAGAGATGATGGGTCTCTCAGAGACCATGTCTGTCAGGTCTGAATCATGTTGCAACAAGTGCCAATGCTTATCAATAGCCCCTCAAATGACAAAATACAGCGACGAGGTTCATTGTTGTTCACAGTTCTCCGTTTTTCAACTAACAGATTTTTTCCTGGAACATGTTCCACCTTTTGCAAGGCTCCGTATATAACTGGCTGAGGATAGCCTCTTTTGGTGAGTCGTGCAGTCAGATCCTTGGCATGCTGGTCGTAATCATGGGGGCTACTATTGTTTCTCTTTAGCCTTAGACATTGGCTATAGGGAATTCCATTTTTCACCGATGTTGGGTGTGAGCTTTCATAGTGCAAAATGGAATTTTTAGAAATAGCCTTCCTGTATCCCTTTGTAACCAGACAGTCCTTCAACCTGCTTGTGACCAAATAACCTAGGGAATCTCATGTTCATACCATTACTTTTGCTGAGATACTTCACAAAGTCATAGAAAGATGTCTCATCACCTTCTGGGATCACTAGCATACCACACATAAACTTCTTAGTTTTATCCATGTAGGACAAGATGTTGCGTGCAGCCTGTACACCCGCATCATGGGGGATGCGGGTGTACAGGATCTCCACATCTATAGTGGCTAACATAAAGGAAGGTTGCCAATTAAAGTCCCTGATGAATCGCAATACATCTCCAGTGTCCTTGAGGCAGGAGGGCATATGTGGTAGAAGTCTTAGTGTCCAATTTATAAATTTAGATAGGTATTCGGTGTCTGAACCTTTTCCTGCTACAATAGGGTTGCCGGGCGGGGGATGGTCCCTTTATGGACTTTTGGGAACATATACCAATTTGGTTTGGAGGGGCATATAGGCAGCAGGCGTTCAGCCGTTTTCGCATCTATTGCTCCTTTCTCCACAATAATCCTCAAAAACTGTTGTAAAATTTTCTTGGTTGGATCCTCCCTAAGCCTTTCATAGACATTAGTGTCATATAATTGACTTTACCTTCAATCTCATACTGTACTGATGACCATACCACATCACTTCCTCCCTTATCCGCTTGTGATACAGTGATGTCATGGCCTCCAGGTCACTCCTGGTTAAGTTCTTATTTGCCTGAAGATATATCAGGGCTTTCACTTCCTTTAGGACACGTTGAGAAAAGAGATCCAAGGGACTACCTGGTGTAACTGGAGCGTTGAAGGAGGATGGTTTCCCTCCCCTAAACCTCTCAGTACTAACGCTGTCATCTCTCTTGAAGCCCTATCCAAACTCCGCTCCGGTCGCTAATTCTGCTAAAGTATACACACATCTTTGCTCTTCTTCTGTAGTTCTTATGTGTAGTTGTAGTAGTTCTTATGTGTAGTTGTTCCCATTACTATATAGGGAAAACCATTAGACAATTTTGGATATGGATTCGGGAGCACATGTATTCCATCAAGACAGGTGCAGTTGCTCCCTGTCTATTACAGCATATGAGAGAGGTCCATAAGGGATGTACGAAAGGAGTAAAGTTTGGAGGATCGGAGGTGGTAAGATTGGATAATTCAGGTCACCATAGGAACACACTGTTATTACGGGCAGAGGCCCATTGGATACTGCGCTTAGATGCACAGGGCCCGATGGGCCTGAATGACAAAATTGATATGTCTCCCTTCTTATAAGTTACCTCCTCTGATATAGATTTATATTATGTAAAGTATTTAGTATTATTTCCCCTGACTTACCTGGTCTTCTTTTCTATTTTGTATATATCACCTGGGTGTATCACATGATCGGAACTTTGACCCTTGCACTATATTAGACGCACAGCACGATAACGTAAGTGAGGCCGGAAGAAGCGTGCATACACGAAACCACCGGCAGTCACCTCTGAGCACCCACAGACATTCTGGGAGCTGGTCCACCGGTACCGTCCAGTTAGGAGTCGACAGTCCATTACCTTGCAATGAGTGCAGAAATTTTTTTCTTCTTGGATTGATTTTCTATAATGTATGCGCTATTCACTTCTTCTAGCACCACCGCCGGACATTTACTTGATGTGCATCTCCACCCGCTTCAGTGCTGATTCCTGAGTATATCTAACTCTGTGTAGGAAGATCTGGTAGTGCCACCCGTATACCATTTTTGTGGCATTTACGTATTGGCTCAAAAGCTGGACTACACAAAAGATAACTTAAAGGAGAACTCCAGGATGGGGATAATTAGATGATTGCGGAGGGTCCGACTGCTGGGTCCCCGCGAGATCTTCGCAACCGGACCCGGCTCTCAATGAGGAGTGTGTGCGGTAGATGGCATGTGCTCCATTCGTTCTAAAGACCCGAGTACAGAACTCGGGCATCATCTGCACTCCTGTAGAAAAGAATGGAGCACGCGGAGTCTACCGGTAGATGACACATGCTCCTCACTGAGAAGTCAGTGTCCTGTTCCAGAGATCATAGGGGGTCCTAGCAGTTGGACCACCCACGATCAGCTACTTATCCCCTATCCTGTCAGCAGTGGTTAAGTTAATTTTTGCTGGAGTTCTCCTTTAAATGGGTAGTCCTATGCCCCACCGTTCTGAACATTTTGTTCAGAACGCTTGGAGCGGACGGCCGTGTTCGTGATGGCACAACCACACCCCCTCCATTCATGTCTATGGGAGGGAGCGTGATGACCACCATGCCTCCTTCCATAGACATGAATGGAGGGGGGGTGGCATGATGTCACGATCACGGCCACCCGCTCCAAGCGGTCTGAACAAAATGTTTAGAACGCTGGGGCACGGGAGTACCCCATTAAGCTAAGGTCAAGAGTGTACTCACAGAGGTAAATCATACATCTGCTATGGGGTCTCGTAGAGATGGTGACCACCTGGTGTACCATTCCTTTGCTATTGGGTGAGGAGAACATGTGTAGGACTTTCCTCGTTAGAGCAACCAAGAGGGTCATAAATTGACCAAAGAGAGCAGATGGAAAAACAATACCAAGTCCCTCTGTCCTGGGTCATAATAATGGGGGCCCATTTGGTCTTGGCTGTGGGGCCCCTCTCTTCTATGACTGTAGTTCTAAACCTCTTCTGTTTATAGTCTACCTTGACCTTCATGTATCAAACTTGAATGGAATCACCTGTTGTTTATGATCTGATGAAATACTTGACATGGCTATGACGGGAACGTAGTCTTCTACCATGACACTGGGATGACTCGGGCTGACTCACGCTTCACATCGAAGTAACAAAGGCTAATCCATAATACCAGTATTTGTTCCAGGACAGTATAGTTCCGGAGATACACAGTTTCCAGTTGGAGCACATCGTATTTCAGAAGCCTGAACTATTCCGCTTGTTACTTCTTAGCCAGAATAATATATGAATCTGATCCTTATCTGCATTTCTTGGCAGGTTCCATTTCCTTTATCTGTTGCGGATCTTGTCCCGACTTGAGTGTTGTAACTAAAATATCACAAATATGTACACAAAAAAACAAGGATTTTTTGAATGGTTCTTCAAAAGCCTCAATGCAAAACGGGACTATCTTCTGCCAAATGGAGCTTAGAGAAGAGAATTTACATATTGTAAGTCCTCTTCTCTAAGCTCCATTTGGCAGAAGATTGTCCCGTTTTGCATCGAGGCTTTTGGATCTGTTCTGGATCTGTAGTGATATTATTGTCTCTGTAAGGTTCACATTGCCGACGGGCTTTGGCACTATTTTTTTTCTCTGCTAAACACTGGTAAACTACCGGATTCCCGATAGACCCCAAGACAATGGCATCCGTCAGGACCAGATGGAGTCAGTTGTGCTCCGACCTGTTTTGGGCCATTCGGCAAGAAAGAAAAAAACAATGGACCCAGAATGGGACGGAGCACAACAGAAATATGAACCTAGCCTAAAGGCATGACTTTACTTACAGCACCCACTTTTCCCCCAGCTGTGGTCAGCCGGCCCCAGAACTTAGGGGCCTCTAAATAGTTCATCTAAACCAGAGAGCTAAAGCTGTGACCTCCATATGTTGCAGAACTTCAACACCCAGCATGCCCGGAAAGCCAATGGCTGTCTGGGCATGCTGGGAATTGAAGTTTTGCAAGAGGACACAGTCTGAGACCATTGATTTAAACCAAATGGGAAGAGTTAGAGGTAGTTTTGTTATGCACAATAACATAAGAAAAAGACAATAGAAATGTAGCATGAAGAGCATTGTGGGAAGATGGGGTTCCGGGGCATAGTCAAGCAATCCCCTGAGGAGCCAACGAGAATGGTCAATAGGGTGCAGGCACAGCAGAAGCTCACAGGTCACAAAACACAAGCCAAACTAGTGTTACAAAACACCTACACCTGGCACTAAGGCTAGCGCTTTGCCACTTTACATCTGCAGCTCTTCATAGTGATAGGTAAAGTGTCCATATTTTCTTTGAACGAGCCTTGAGGAACCCCTGCCACGTTGCACCGAAGGTTGGAATAAGGACCAAATGGCAAAAAAAACATATGTGCAAACTCCCAAAAGATTAATAGTAGTAATCCAACCACACATGGAAGAACATACATACAGTAGACTCACTGACTCTGTCAAAGAAAAACAGCTATTTTACCCACACTAAACCCAATATACTGCTGCAATGGAGGCGGGGAGCCGACTCGCGCTGCTCCCGTTGCCTCATCAATATTCCACTCCGGCCCACAACCTTCCATGACGTCAGAGTTTGGGTGTAGCGAGGAGCAGAGCGCTCATTCCCCCTGGCTCTGACGTCAAGGAAGGGGGTAGACCGGGGTGGAACATTGATGAGGCAGGAGGAGCTGCGCGAGTCGGCTCCCCGCCTCCATTGCGTACTGGAGCACTACAGCAAGGAGCTTCAAACTTGCAGGACTTCAGACATACATAACGTAAACATGTAAGTAAAACGTCTTTTTACGGCTACTCATCCGCACTATAACCCAATATATTGGGTTTAGTGCAGGTGAAATAGCTGTCAGATTCTCTTTAAGGTGCCTTGACCTCAACACTGTCGCAAAACAACTCACTATTCTATGTTATTTATATTTAAATCTTTATAATACCAGTTTTTCTTTGGATTTCCCAGACCTGGGAAGAGGGTAAAGTTTAGTGGTTGTCTCATCAATGGTATATGAATGGACAGTATAGAGATCTTTCTAGTGATATGTTTACACCTAGGCCAGTAACCATGACAAGGGGGCATCCTCTACGTCTAGAGGAAAGAATGTTTCACCATCATCACAGAGGGGGATTATTTGCTGTAAGAGCAGTGAGACTATGGAACTCTCTGCCACATGATGTAGTGATGGTTGATTCATTGAGCAAGTTGAAGAAGGGCCTGAATGTCTTTCTTGAAAAACATAGGAAGGAAATTTTCCCCTGGTACAGAGCAATTGACATCTGTCTCTAGGATGTCTTAGGCTTTACTGTGGATCAACATAGTAGGTTATTGAGTGGACTTTTCAACCTTATGGATTTTTTAAGGACAGAATATCTTAAATATCCTATCCTAAAAATCTTATCAGATGCCAGGACCAACAGGAATTGATGGCCATTATTTCCTGGTTTAAAGAGTACCTGTCACCAAATTACTTTTAATAGTGTTCCTTGTGTAATTAGCAGACACTTTCCCATTCACTTGCTTTTAAAATTGTCAGCATAAATATGTTTAAAATGTAATATAAAAAATGGTCACTAGGTTGCTCTGTCCTGTTCCCTGCCACAATTAATACAGTGAGTTTGGTCTCCTGGCCTGGCAGGAGTCCAAATTCAGGAAGTGCTTCTCTGCACTGAGCTTGATTGACAGCTGCACAAAGCCTCACTGAAAGCTGCACAAAGCCTCACTGAAAGTTGCAAAGAGCCTCACTGAAAGCTGCACAGAGCCTCACTGAAACATGCACAGAGCCTCACTGAAAGCTGCATAGACTGAAATCTGCAAAGAGCCTCACTGAAAGCTGCACAGGGCCTCACTGAAACATGCATAGAGCCTCACAGAAATCTGCACAGACTGAAAGCTGCAAAGAGCATCATTGAAAGCTGCACAGACTGTAAGCTACACAGAGCCTCATTGAAAGATGCATAGAGCTCGAGGTCTTCTATTCATCACAGCACTGCAACCATGTGAGGGCAGAAGTGGTCCAACAGCAGGCTTCAGTGATGTCATGCCTGCTGGGAAACACCCACTTTCTCCTGCTGGGAGATTGCATGATGTGAGCAAGAATAAAGGTAAGATACACAGCTTTTTAAAGCTCTGACTTTTTTTTTTAAAGGTGGAGTGGTTAGGGAACTTAGCCTGAGTTTGTTTAATTGGTGACATGTTCTTTTTAACATGCTCTTTTCTTCTCAAGCCAAGAAAATGGTTCACTTATGGCCAACTGTCACCTCTGGTCTCTGGTAGGATTCTCACTGGAGAAGTGGTACCTTTAGCTGGACTTAGTTTGGTGCTGGCCATAATGAGATGCGAAATCTAGGGAGTCTCCTCATACCTTACCCTTACTTGCTGCAAAGAGGTATGAGGTTTCCGTGTTGGATTCCCAGGTTGGCGGATGTTATGCTAAGAATGTCTTCAGCAGTGTAGGACCATAATATCAGGGGCTGCAACAACTCACAGGTGGAGGAAAGAAGCCAAAGGAACATCTGGAGAAGTCAGGAACAAAGTCAGGGGCTGTCACTCCGAGAGTGGTCAACATATAACAAACCAAAGACAAAAATCAGAAGACCAGGGGCCAAAAGGACAAATATGTGGCAGAAACCAAGAGACAAAAAGTTTAAAGGCTTCCACACACATTAGTAAAAAGTTGGCCTTACCAGCCATTTTTGGCAGGACCTGCTGACCTTGTAATGTTTATGATGGCATCCTGACTCTTCCCCCACAGATGAGGAGAGACAGGTTGGGCATGTTGGATTTCAACTGCCTGGCCCTTTTACTTGCAGAGAGATATAAGTCACCAGGGCCGAACAAACGTTCTTTTGACAGCTATTGAAGGTGTGTAGACATTTTAAAGTCTGGGTCAGAGTCAGGTAAAAACTAACCTAGCTCTGGATAGAGTGCACCATTTGACAGGCAAGGATGAACAGCTAGAGCTTCTGTTTCAAATCTGTGTTTCAGTGATGTCACTAGAGAGTGCCAGTTTCCATGGAGAATGGATGTCGATCATGCTTGTATGCGGCACTCCACAATGAGTAGTTTGAGCTGGCCATTCTCAGATAAAAAAGGACCTTGAAGTTCCAAGAGTTCATCAGAGAGTGCCAGTTGTCATGGCGAATGGATGCGGCTCATGGCTATATGCGGAGCTCCACAACCATAGGCTTCATCAGTGCCGTAATTGTTTGAGGTGACCATTCTCAGGGAACCTTTTAACAAACAAGGATTACCAGCCTAAGTAAACTCAAAGGGGTACTCCGCCCCAAAGGATAGGAGATAAGATGTCTAATCTCAGCTGCGGCACCCCAGACATCCAGGGCATGGACTGAACTTTTCTCTGTACCGGATGACTGACGATGCGGGGCAGAGGCTCATGGCGTCATGGTCACGCCCCCTCAATGCAAGTCTATGGGAGGGGGCAATAGGGCCATCACGTCTCCTCCCATAGACTTTCATTGAGGGGCGTGGCCGTGACATCAACAGCCTCCGGCGCTGCACTCTAAAGGAACGCCGGGTGCAGCAGAGAGATCACGGCGATCCCCAGCAGCGGATCCTTTGGATAGGGGATAAGATGTCTAGGGGCAGAGTACCCCTTTAAGTTCCACGAGTTCATCAGAAAGTGCCAGTTGTCATGGAGAATGGATGCGGCTCATGACTGGAATACAAATCCCTGTGTATCTCATAGCACCCCCGGTGAGGATGTGTGAGTGGATGGTGATGTGACTCATTTGTCTTCAGCCTCGGCTTATATTTATGTAAGTATAAAAGCTAGAAACAGACATCGCAGTCTGAACATATGTCTCCATTAGATGATGGACGAAGGGTTGAAGGTGAGGGCTGCCAAGTCTAAGCTTCTGCCTAACCCCGGTACTTCGCCAGGACTAAACCTTTATAGAAATTTTTTTTCCTTCAAAAAATTCACCATGAATGACTAAAATAAAAATAAATAAATAAATACATTTTAAAAAATGTCAGTGCGAGTATTAATTTCCAACTTACATATGATATTGGCAAGAAGATCATTTAGGGGAATTGCTCTACATCCTAAATGTCTCTGCTTTTGTGATCCTTGATCTTCGCATTAATAATTCACCGATACATTTACTGTATAAATACGCCATTCCTAGTAGCGAGGCATAAAAACTCCACATCCTGAAGAGACTTAAATACATTTTCTCCATCAAACTCCAGATTGTCTTGGCCCGGCTCCAGCCTCTTAATAATGGCTCCGATACAGACAGCGCTTATATTTATTTTTTTATTGTCCCAATATATGTGTTCTCCTTCAGCCCCCGGGAGATTTATGGCCGTTCTTTATGACTTTTTATGTTGATGAGCTGATGTAACTTTTTATTATGCCTCTCGCTATTCAGCTGGAAGTTGTATTTGTCTGAACAAACTTTGCAAACTTCCCATGATCAACATGACAAGTCTTGCCGGAATTCTTCAAGTTATTGTTCGCTGTTTTTTTTTTTCTTTCTTTATATAATAATTCTTCATTTGTGACTTTCCCATTGAGGTTGTAAAGGAGATCTGCCATGGGGATATTTATTTTCTTGTCTAGATAGATAGATATAGACCTCTCCGACTCTAGTATACAAATTAATACTTGGTTAGAACTCTCGATTCCTCAATGTATGAGGGTCTTATCGTATCTAGTTTTAAAGGGGTTATCCATCATAAGGTGATTTCAGTCCTTACCTGCCCGACAGTAATGGACATGCTTAGGAAGGATCCGTGCTTGTCTTGGGACTAAATGGCTAGGTTGTGAGTCCACCATAACCGTGCTGCTTTCTTTTTGTGAACTGGCTATTTCCTGTTGGAGTTCCTTCCCTCCAACTACAAATTCCATGATTCCTTGTTTGTAAGTGTGAGGTCACTTTTCTCCCTCCCTCACATCAGCCACTACACCCATTGAAACACACCTGTGATCCCTTCCATGCAATAGACCAGTGTTTTTTGACCAGGGTGCCTCCAGCTCTTGAAAAACTACAATTCCTTGCAGAATGATCTCTCTCTCACCAAGCAGTCGATCCACCCACTGAAGCACATGCTCCCTTTCAACAACTGAGTAGTGATGAAATGTCTCGGGCCTTATTGCGGGCTAGGAAAACCTGAGACGACAGTCTTTGTATGCTGTTAAAAATAAACATTGGGGCAAACATCACAGAAGAATTGCAAAACCATCCAACAAACACAGGTACAGACACTACATTATGAACTACACTAACATTATGACTCCTGTAGCACAGTCAAATGAAAATAAATCCTTGAATACCCCTTTAATTCTATACCAGACTATCCTCATCCCTTTGTAGCTCTCTCTGGTCTAACTTCTTTTTTGCCATTGAATTAAAAATTACAGTTTAGTTCTGTTAAATGGGTGCTGGCAGATACAAAAACTTTTTATTTGTTGTACATCTTGGCAAAACATTAACTTTTCTTACATAATTCATAAGAAAATGTAATTTCCTTTTAATAGAAATTATGGCTTATAAAAAAAAAAAAAATACACACCACCAGGGGTCCCCCATAATATGCAGAACACAATAATTTCCCGCTGCACCATCATCTTCATCCAAACTGAAGCACAAGCCTGGACAAAGTCCAGAAAGTGAGAACGGGACTAGCACTCCCCTGTGCTCATTCCTGTCCTATAAGACTGCAGCATGAAAACAGAGAGGAGGGGGTTAAGGAGCAGCCTGCAGTGATTGGATGAAGAGACTTAGCACAGCACAGAAGACTCAGGGAGGAAGATGAGTCATGCAGAGTGAGGACACGCCCCCTCCGAAGCAGAGAATGACAAACCAACAGATAGATGGTATTTGTGAGAGAAATATAGATGCTAGACACCTTTAAATTTATATGTACAATATTTATATGTAAACATATATGTATATGATCAGGATTAGGTACTAAGTAACATATATCTTTTTTTTGTGGGGATATGACAGGTACCCTTTGAGGATTTTTTACTTCCTACATCTGATCACAAGCTATGATGTTCAAAGGAACCTAGCAGCAAGTGTACAATTTTTCTGAAGTGTCACCACAGGAGAAATATGATATTACACATTTTTTATGTAGGCCTCTATAAGCATCCTAGATAAGCTCCCATTATTAATTCAGAATTTTTTCATGTGGTATTTGGAACCAGATCAGAACCAGATCACCCGCTTTGATAATTCTTTTATAGTATAATAATTCTTTTGCTTCATATTCGGCAGCACTGTACACAAATTGTCCTCACTCCCTTTCAGTGACTGCTTTTTCTGAACCCTCCCATCTTGTAGATTTTTGGACTCTCTTTGGATTCAGAACTGCAGCATTGTGATATAAATTCCACTAGGTGGTGAAATTGTCCTGCAGGAGTATTGGCCCATGTGGACAAGATGGCTTCTCACAGCTGCCACAAATTATATGGAGGTTCTGACATGCTCTGATCAGCCTGCTCTACCTTAAAGGGGTGCTCCACCCCTAGACATCTTATCCCCTATCCAAAGGATAGGGGATAAGATGTCTGATCGTGGGGGTCTTACCGCTGCACCCGGCATTCCTTTAGAGCATCAGGTGCAGCGCCGGAGGCTCGTGACGTCTTGGTCATGCCCTGCTTGTGATGTCACGGCCACGTCCCCTCAATGCAAGTCTATGGGAGGGGGCATGGCTGTGGCGTCACGAACAAGGCGTGACCATGACGTCAAAAGCCTCCTCCCAGCATCGCCAATCATCCGGCACGAAGTGAAGTTCGCACCATGCACCGGATGTCTGGGTGCTGCAGCCGAGATCGCAGGGGATAAGATGCCTAGTGGTGGAGCACCCCGTTACCCTTGAAATTGTCTTTTGGATAAAGATTTGGACACTGTAAAGGGCAGAAAAGCAAGGAAAACATTTTCTGGAACCAAACCATGACTATACGACCTTTGCGGATGGTGCATTTCCCTATTGATAGTCTCCTTCTGCCATATGGGAAACAACTGCCATGAAAGAATGAAGTTAGTCACCACAATGATCAGATAAGCCCTACTGTCCAAACATCCATATATATAGGTATCAGAGGACCCAGGCTGTGCCAAGAAAACATTCCCCACACCATAACACCTCCTCCAACAACCTGACCTGTTTATACCTGACAGGAAGTGTTCGTTGATTCATGCTGCCTGTGCCAAATTCTGACCCTCCCATTAGCATTGTGCTAATAGAGATCTGATCCATCTGACCAGGCTATGTTTCTCCAAATAGATCTGGATCCATATGACCAGGACATTTTTCTCCATAGAGATCTGGATCCATCTGACCAGGCCATGTTTCCCCACAGAGATCTGGATCCATCTGACCAGGCCATGTTTCCCCACAGAGATCTGGATCCATCTGACCAGGTCATGTTTCTGCATAGAGATCTGGATTCATCTGACCAGGCCATGTTTCTGCATAGAGATCTGGATCCATCTGACCAGGCCATGTTTCTGCATAGAGATCTGGATCCATCTGACCAGGTCATGTTTTTGCATAGAGATCTGGATCCATCTGACCAGGCCATGTTTCTCCTCAGAGATCTGAATCCATCTAACCAGGTCATGTTTCTCCAGACAGATCTGGATCCATCTGACCAGGCCATGTTTCCCAACAGAGATCTGGATCCATGTGACCAGGCCATGTTTCTCTATAGAGATCTGGATCCATCTGACCAGGCCATGTTTCCCAACAGAGATCTGGATCCATCTGACCAGGCCATGTTTCTCTATAGAGATCTGGATCCATTTGACCAGGCCATGTTTCCCCACGGAGATCTGGATCCATCTGACCAGGTCATGTTTCTGCATAGAGATCTGAATCCATCTGACCAGGCCATGTTTCTGCATAGAGATCTGGATCCATCTGACCAGGCCATGTTTCCCCACAGAGATCTGGATCCATCTGACCAGGCCATGTTTCTGCATAGAGATCTGGATCCATCTGACCAGGCCATGTTTCTGCATAGAGATCTGGATCCATCTGACCAGGTCATGTTTTTGCATAGAGATCTGGATCCATCTGACCAGGCCATGTTTCTCCACAGAGATCTGAATCCATCTAACCAGGTCATGTTTCTCCAGACAGATCTGGATCCATCTGACCAGGCCATGTTTCCCAACAGAGATCTGGATCCATGTGACCAGGCCATGTTTCTCTATAGAGATCTGGATCCATCTGACCAGGCCATGTTTCCCAACAGAGATCTGGATCCATCTGACCAGGCCATGTTTCTCTATAGAGATCTGGATCCATTTGACCAGGCCATGTTTCCCCACGGAGATCTGGATCCATCTGACCAGGTCATGTTTCTGCATAGAGATCTGAATCCATCTGACCAGGCCATGTTTCTGCATAGAGATCTGGATCCATCTGACCAGGCCATGTTTCCCCACAGAGATCTGGATCCATCTGACCAGGCCATGTTTCTGCATAGAGATCTGGATCCATCTGACCAGGCCATGTTTCTGCATAGAGATCTGGATCCATCTGACCAGGTCATGTTTCTGCATAGAGATCTGGATCCATCTGACCAGGCCATGTTTCTCCACAGAGATCTGGGTCCATCTGACCAGGTCATGTTTCTCCACAGAGATCTGGATCCATCTAACCAGGTCATGTTTCTCCAGACAGATCTGGATCCATCTGACCAGGCCATGTTTCCCAACAGAGATCTGGATCCATATGACCAGGCCATGTTTCTCTATAGAGATCTGGATCCATCTGACCAGACCATGTTTCCCAACAGAGATCTGGATCCATCTGACCAGACCA
The DNA here is from genome assembly GCF_029499605.1 of Hyla sarda. Classification (NCBI taxonomy): domain Eukaryota; kingdom Metazoa; phylum Chordata; class Amphibia; order Anura; family Hylidae; genus Hyla; species Hyla sarda. The sequence continues at coordinate 13,374,989 of NC_079190.1, read as the reverse complement.
TGTTTCCCAACAGAGATCTGGATCCATCTGACCAGGCCATGTTTCTGCATAGAGATCTGGATCCATCTGACCAGGCCATGTTTCTGCATAGAGATCTGGATCCATCTGACCAGGTCATGTTTCTGCATAGAGATCTGGATCCATCTGACCAGGCCATGTTTCTCCACAGAGATCTGGATCCATCTGACCAGGTCGTGTTTCTCCACAGAGATCTGGATCCATCTGACCAGGCCATGTTTCTCCAGACATATCTGGATCCATCTGACTAGGCCATGTTTCCCCACAGAGATCTGGATCCATCTGACCAGGCCATGTTTCTCCACAGAGATCTGGATCTATCTGACTAGGCCATGTTTCTGTATAGAAATCTGGATCATCTGACCAGGCCATGTTTCTCCACAGAGATCTGGATCCATCTGACCAGGTCATGTTTCTCCACAGAGATCTGGATCCATCTAACCAGGTCATGTTTCTCCAGACAGATCTGGATCCATCTGACCAGGCCATGTTTCCCAACAGAGATCTGGATCCATCTGACCAGGCCATGTTTCTCTATAGAGATCTGGATCCATCTGACCAGGTCATGTTTCTGCATAGAGATCTGGATCCATCTGACCAGGCCATGTTTCTCCACAGATATCTGGATCCATCTGACCAGGTCATGTTTCTCCACAGAGATCTGGATCCATCTAACCAGGTCATGTTTCTGCATAGAGATCTGGATTCATCTGACCAGGCCATGTTTCTGCATAGAGATCTGGATCCATCTGACCAGGCCATGTTTCTGCATAGAGATCTGGATCCATCTGACCAGGTCATGTTTTTGCATAGAGATCTGGATCCATCTGACCAGGCCATGTTTCTCCTCAGAGATCTGAATCCATCTAACCAGGTCATGTTTCTCCAGACAGATCTGGATCCATCTGACCAGGCCATGTTTCCCAACAGAGATCTGGATCCATGTGACCAGGCCATATTTCTCTATAGAGATCTGGATCCATCTGACCAGGCCATGTTTCCCAACAGAGATCTGGATCCATCTGACCAGGCCATGTTTCTCTATAGAGATCTGGATCCATTTGACCAGGCCATGTTTCCCCACGGAGATCTGGATCCATCTGACCAGGTCATGTTTCTGCATAGAGATCTGAATCCATCTGACCAGGCCATGTTTCTGCATAGAGATCTGGATCCATCTGACCAGGCCATGTTTCTGCATAGAGATCTGGATCCATCTGACCAGGTCATGTTTTTGCATAGAGATCTGGATCCATCTGACCAGGCCATGTTTCTCCACAGAGATCTGAATCCATCTAACCAGGTCATGTTTCTCCAGACAGATCTGGATCCATCTGACCAGGCCATGTTTCCCAACAGAGATCTGGATCCATGTGACCAGGCCATGTTTCTCTATAGAGATCTGGATCCATCTGACCAGGCCATGTTTCCCAACAGAGATCTGGATCCATCTGACCAGGCCATGTTTCTCTATAGAGATCTGGATCCATTTGACCAGGCCATGTTTCCCCACGGAGATCTGGATCCATCTGACCAGGTCATGTTTCTGCATAGAGATCTGAATCCATCTGACCAGGCCATGTTTCTGCATAGAGATCTGGATCCATCTGACCAGGCCATGTTTCCCCACAGAGATCTGGATCCATCTGACCAGGCCATGTTTCTGCATAGAGATCTGGATCCATCTGACCAGGCCATGTTTCTGCATAGAGATCTGGATCCATCTGACCAGGTCATGTTTCTGCATAGAGATCTGGATCCATCTGACCAGGCCATGTTTCTCCACAGAGATCTGGGTCCATCTGACCAGGTCATGTTTCTCCACAGAGATCTGGATCCATCTAACCAGGTCATGTTTCTCCAGACAGATCTGGATCCATCTGACCAGGCCATGTTTCCCAACAGAGATCTGGATCCATATGACCAGGCCATGTTTCTCTATAGAGATCTGGATCCATCTGACCAGACCATGTTTCCCAACAGAGATCTGGATCCATCTGACCAGACCATGTTTCCCAACAGAGATCTGGATCCATCTGACCAGGCCATGTTTCTGCATAGAGATCTGGATCCATCTGACCAGGCCATGTTTCTGCATAGAGATCTGGATCCATCTGACCAGGTCATGTTTCTGCATAGAGATCTGGATCCATCTGACCAGGCCATGTTTCTCCACAGAGATCTGGATCCATCTGACCAGGTCGTGTTTCTCCACAGAGATCTGGATCCATCTGACCAGGCCATGTTTCTCCAGACAGATCTGGATCCATCTGACTAGGCCATGTTTCCCCACAGAGATCTGGATCCATCTGACCAGGCCATGTTTCTCCACAGAGATCTGGATCTATCTGACTAGGCCATGTTTCTGTATAGAAATCTGGATCATCTGACCAGGCCATGTTTCTCCACAGAGATCTGGATCCATCTGACCAGGTCATGTTTCTCCACAGAGATCTGGATCCATCTAACCAGGTCATGTTTCTCCAGACAGATCTGGATCCATCTGACCAGGCCATGTTTCCCAACAGAGATCTGGATCCATCTGACCAGGCCATGTTTCTCTATAGAGATCTGGATCCATCTGACCAGGTCATGTTTCTGCATAGAGATCTGGATCCATCTGACCAGGCCATGTTTCTCCACAGATATCTGGATCCATCTGACCAGGTCATGTTTCTCCACAGAGATCTTGATCCATCTAACCAGGTCATGTTTCTCCAGACAGATCTGGATCCATCTGACCAGGCCATGTTTCCCAACAGAGATCTGGATCCATCTGACCAGGCCATGTTTCTCTATAGAGATCTGGATCCATCTGACCAGGCCATGTTTCTCTATAGAGATCTGGATCCATCTGACCAGGCCATGTTTCTCTATAGAGATCTGGATCCATCTGACCAGGCCATGTTTCTCTATAGAGATCTGGATCCATCTGACCAGACCATGTTTCTCTATAGAGATCTGGATCCATCTGACCAGGCCATGTTTCTGCATAGAGATCTGGATCCATCTGACCAGGCCATGTTTCTCCACAGAGATCTGGATTCATCTGACCAGGTCATGTTTCTCCACAGAGATCTGGATCCATCTGACCAGGCCATATTTCTCCAGACAGATCTGGATCCATCTGACTAGGCCATGTTTCCCCACAGAGATCTGGATCCATCTGACCAGGCCATGTTTCTCTATAGAGATCTGGATCCATCTGACCAGGCCATGTTTCTCCACAGAGATCTGGATCTATCTGACTAGGACATGTTTCTGTATAGAGATCTGGATCATCTGACCAGGCCATGTTTCTGCATAGAGATCTGGATCCATCTGACCAGGCCATGTTTCTCCACAGAGATCTGGATCCATCTGACCAGTAGTGTTGAGCGGCATAGGCCATATTCGAATTCGCGAATATTCGCGAATATATGGACGAATATTCGTCATATATTCGCGAATATTCGCATATTCGTTATATTCTCGCTTTATTTTCGCATATGCGAACATTCGCGTATGCGAAAATTAACATATGTGAATATTAGAATATATTCAAAATTAGCACACGCGAAAATTCGCGTATGTGAAAATTCGCATATGCGAAACTTCGCATATGCTAATTTTCGTATATGCGAATTTTCGCGCACGCCAGTCTCACACAGTAGTATTACAGCCTTCTTTACACCACACAAGCTGGAAGCAGAGAGGGATGATCACTGTGATGTGTACTGTGAAAAAAAAAAAAAAAAAAAAACGAATATTCGTAATTACGAATATATAGCGCTATATTCGCGAAATTCGCGAATTCGCGAATATGCGATATTCGCAAATAATATTCGAATTGCGAATATTCGTGAGCAACACTACTGACCAGGACATGTATCTCCACTGCTTTGTGACACTTTTTTTTTTTTTTTTGCTTCTTTCTCCCCTCCCCCATTTCTGTTTCCCTTGCACCCGAAGCTGGTCATCTTCTGTTACAGGCCATCCGTACAAATAAGCAATTTTTTTTTTATATCAACTGGCTCCAGAAAGTTAAACATATTTGTAAATTACTTCTATTAAAAAAATCTTAATCCTTCCAATAATTATCAGCTGCTGAAGTTGAGTTGTTCTTCTCTGTCTGGCAACAGTGCTCTCTGCTGACATCTCTGCTTGTCTCGGGAACTGTAGAAGAGGTTTGCTATGGGGATTTGCGTCTACTCTGGACCATGCCCAAGACAGGTGTCATCAAAGAGCACTTATACAAAAAAGAACAACTCAATTTCAGCAGCTCATAAGTACTGAAAGGATTAAGATTTTTAAATAAAAGTAATTTACAAATCTGTTTAACTTTCTGGAGCCAGTTGATATATAAAAAAAAGTTTTTTCCTGGATAACCCCTTTAATGTCCCCCTGTGACCACTTTCGGTGGCTCATTATTTTCGTCCACAAAAATGTCTTTTGCTAGATATTTTTCACGATCACACCACTCTCCATATACCCTGAACATTGTTACATGTTAGAAGAAAACCTCACAAGGCTGATGGTGAGCTCTTGGCCCCTGCTAGTCTTGTCCCGATGACCAGGTCTTCCTTAGGTGGCACCGATCACTGGATTTTCCCATATGGAATTACATTGGAACTGATCACACTAGTGCGTGAAACATGTTGCCGCTCTTGTGAACGCCCCCAGCCTCACCTGTTCCAGCACCAACTCCCTGTCGACTTGTGTTTTTGGACTTTGTATATGCGGCAACATTTTCACGCACTGCTTCATCTGGCCCCTATGCAGAAAACATGTTGCCGCCCTCGTGAACGCCCCAGCCTCACCTGTTCCAGTACCAGTTCCAGCTCCCTGTCTACTTGTGTTTTTTGACTCTCTATATGCGGCAACATGTTTCACGCACTATGGTGCTTCATCTAGCCCGTATGGGCCAGACGGAGCGATGTAGTGCGTGAAACATGTTGTCGCCCTCGTGACCGCCCCAGCCTCTCCTTTTGTAGCACCAGCTGCCTGTCTACCTGTGCTTTTGGGCTCTCTATATGCGGCAACATGTTTCACGCACTATGGCGCTTCGTCTAGCCCGTATGGGCCAGGCGGAGCGATGTAGTGCGTGAAACATGTTGCCGCACTCGTGACCGCCCCTCACCTTTTGTAGCACCAGCTCCCTGTCTACTTGTGTTTTTGGACTCTCTATATGCGGCAACATGTTCCACACACTATGGCGCTTCGTCTAGCCCGTACGGGCCAGACGAAGAGCCATAGTGTGGGAAACATGTTGCCGCCCTTGTGAACACCCACAGCCTCACCTGTTCCAGCACCAACTCCCTGTCGACTTGTGTTTTTGGACTTTGTATATGCGGCAACATGTTTCACGCACTGCGGCGCTTCATCTGGCCCGTATGCAGAAAACATGTTGCCGCCCTCGTGAACGCCCCAGCCTCACCTGTTCCAGTACCAGTTCCAGCACCAGCTCCCTGTCTACTTGTGTTTTTTGACTCTCTATATGCGGCAACATGTTTCACGCACTATGGCGCTTCGTCTAGCCCGTATGGGCCAGACGGAGCGATGTAGTGCGTGAAACATGTTGCCGCCCTCATGACCGCCCCAGCCTCTCCTTTTGTAGCACCAGCTCCCTGTCTACCTGTGTTTTTGGACTCTCTATATGAGGCAACATGTTTCACACACTATGGCGCTTCGTCTAGCCCGTATGGGCCAGACGAAGCGCCGTAGTGCGGGAAACATGTTGCCACCCTTGTGAACACCCACAGCCTCACCTGTTTAAGCACCAGCTCCCTTATCTACCTTTGTTTTTGGACTCTCTATATGCGGCAACATGTTTCATGCACTAAGGCACTTTCGTCTGGCCCGTATTGGCCAGACGAAGCGACGTAGTGCGTAAAATATGTTGCTGTCCTTGTGAACACCCCCAGCCTCACCTTTTCCAACACCAGCTCCCTGTCTACTTGTGTTTTTGGACTCTCTATATGCGGCAACATGTTTCACGCACTACGGCGCTTCATCTAGTCCGTATGGGCCAGATGAATCTCTGTAGTGCGTGAAACATGTTGCTGCCCTCGTGAATGCCCCCAGCTTCACCTGTTCCAGCACCAGCTCCCTGTCTACCTGTATTTTTGGACTCTCTATATGCCGAATAAAGCTTAAAATTTTCTAAAGAAGCTCTAGTTGAGTGCGTTATCCATCCATTTTCTACAATATATGCGATGTGTATGAAAGTGCAAGTGAATAATTGTGGCAGCCTGAGGACTTTAGGATCCAGAGGCCCAGATCTCTCTGTATGTCCCATATGTGTACTATTACATCTTGTGAGGGGGGGGGGGGGGGGGGGGTTTCTCCGAGAACAGTTCTTTGAGCAGATGCTACAGATTCTACCTCAGTAGCTGTACCCTTGACTTTTTGAAGCTTTGCTATTTTTGGACATGTGTTCTCCACAGCTCTGTTGGACGCCATGAGACATTGCTACCACGTGATCTCCAGTAATCCTTCTCTACATTATATTGGTTTCAATTAGAAGAGGCACACATAGGGCTTCCTTGGTCCAGGGCGGCTGTAGCCCGTTCCAGGTGGAAGGCGTCCAGGCTGAAGTCCTGGAGATACCCCAGTAAGATTAGGCTACGGCTCATAATTTGGGTCTTAGTTTTAATAACTTAGAGGGGGAAGCGGGTTCTGTTTCGCACATTTCCTTCTCTCTGTCAATACATTAATTAAGGATTTTTATATTCGCTGCAAACAGTTTGGGGCTTTAGACTTGGCAGAACTTCATAAATCTATGCCCAAAATCTGAAAGAAAATCGTGTGGATTTTTTATCCATTATTAGCATTCATCATTTTTATTAGGCATTCAGTGACAGTGCCAAGTGCATGTTAAGCTTAAATTGTCTTCCTGCACTTATTCTTTTCCTTCTCTGGAATATCATAAATGTTGAGGGATAAATTGAGTCATGGCACTCCGAGCTGACTGCTATGAGGTCCTTCATGGTAGGAAATAAGTTGGCTTGGATATAACTGGCTCCTGCTCGGGCAATCGCAAAAGGTTCTCCAAACGAAATTCATGAATTCAAAGGGAATCGGTCACAATGGTCGGACAAACTGGAGGGCATTGACTGTAATAGGCCTCTGCAGAAAGCGGAGCTAAACCAACGGGAGACAAAGTGGAAATGCCATTAATCCAATATTGGTAACATATCCAAGAAAAATCTGTCATAAGAAAACCACTTACACCATCTTCAATTTTGGGTATACAGCTTCTGCACTGATCTGTGTTGCAGATGGTTGCAGAATACATACAAATCCAGTTGTCTAATTGCAAAGTCATGTTTTGTTTTTATTCTATTTCTCCATTTTCTATGGTCTAAAGCAGGGGTCTCAAACTCAAATTATCTGGGGGCCACTGGAGGTAGCGGCTGGGTGAGGCTGGGCCCCATGCGACCCTCACATATAATGCCCCCATCATGCGCCCCTCACATATAATGCCCCCATCTTGCACCCCTCATAATCCACCAGCAACACTCCCCACCAGCAGTAGCACCCCCATTATCCACCAGCAACACCCCCCCACCAGCAACACCCCCCATTCCCCCTACCCCCCCAGTGGTAACAGCATGAGCTGACGGATGATGGGGGTGCTACTGCTGGGTGGGGGAAGGGAAGCATTAGGTAGGCAGCAGTTTCCACACATTAGGAAGGTAACAGTTTCCGCACATTAGGTAGCCTTAGCACAGATTCCCCACATTAGGTAGCCTTAGCACAGATTCCCCACATTAGGTAGCGTAGCACAGTTTTCTCACATTAGGTAGCGTAGCACAGTTTCCCCACATTAGGTAGCCTTAGCACAGATTACCCACATTAGGTAGCCTTAGCATAGATTCTCCACATTAGGTAGCCTTAGCAGAGTTTCCCCACATTAGGTAGTCTTAGCACAGATTCCCCACATTAGGTAGCCTTAGCCCAGATTCCCCACATTAGGTAGCCTTAGCACAGATTCCCCACATTAGGTAGCCTTAGCACAGATTCCCCACATTAGGTAGCCTTAGCACAGATTCCCCACATTAGGTAGCCTTAGCACAGATTCCCCACATTAGGTAGCCTTAGCACAGATTCCCCACATTAGGTAACGTAGCACAGTTTTCTCACATTAGGTAGCCTTACCACAGATTCCCCACATAAGGTAGCCTTAGCATAGATTCCCATCATTAGGTAGCCTTAGCACAGATTCTCCACATTAGGTAGCCTTAGCACAGATTCCCCACTTGGAGAGCGCTACTTATATCTGCCTGCGGGGACTTCCTGGCGGAGGTACACGCTATAAGTGAGGTCATCGCATGCGCTGCCCAGGACGTCAGCGTCACTCACCGCACGTACCTCCGCCAGGAAGTCCCCGCAGGCAGATGTAAGAAGCAGTTTAATGACAAGGCAAGACTGGTTGTCCCGTCATACGTGCACCGGGTCAAATGTAGCAGTGTTTGCAGCGTGTGAAGTCTTCCGGCATTTAGCCCTGCTTGACCGAAGCAGGGCTAAAATCCTGAAGAAACCACCTGCCCTGTGCCCAGAACTGCTAGTCCCGGGCGTCGGGCAATACAAATTCCAGATCCCTGGTGCGGGCTGCAAAATTTAGTCCAGCGGGCCGGGAGTTTGAGACCCCTGTTCTAACGGCTACAATAAAGATTGGGGAAGGACTCAGGGATTGTAATCTGTAGCACTGGTTCTCACTTAAGGGACCCTGTGGTGTATGGATACTTAGAGGGGTTATACAGCTTTTAAAAAAATGTATTCCCTATCCCAAGTCTGATTGTGGGGGTCCACCCATGATCTTCAGAACGGTGCTCGAGGTACTCTTCTTCCACCAAGCATTCTGATCCCTGCCTTCTAAAATGAACTGGCCTCGGTAATGATGGCTCGCTCAGCCAACCACTGAGGCAAGACACCACTGCAGCTGGCAATTGACTGCGTGGCCCATCACCCATAAAAGGTGTATGACCCCAAAGGTGAAGGCCGGAGCTCATAGAGGGAAGAGTCAGGCTCCATTTTTGAGGTCGGCAATATAGAGGTCAGACCCTTCGCGATCCTAATTCCCCATCCTGTGGATAGGGGATATGTTTTCAAAAGCTGGTTAACCCCTCTAAAGTCCACCTTTACAAAATGTTGACAGGTCATACAGTCACAAGTTTAATTCAGAATATTCAGACCCTGACCGTCCGATACAACGAGCTCAGCAGCCCGCTTCTCTACCTGCTTTCTGTATGCACGTCCAAGAAGGTCGTGGGCAAAGATCTCGAAGGGTGGGTGATTTCTCCTGGCTCTGGGCCGGTCTCATCATCTTCCACTCTAGCCTCCGCAGCAATCCGGCACTTGGAGGAAGGTCCTATAAGGACCGAAACATCATTATTAATTTACAATGTGGATTGAATACATTTTTTTTCCTACATTATACTTTTCATGTCCTGTATAAGAGAAGTTTCCTTCCTTCCCATTCCACCTTAGGGCCCAGCAGTTCGCTTCTTTATGATCATTGATACCCCATTGGGGTGATATGTGCATTACTTCTTTGACCAGGTGAGTGGCCATGTTGAAGAGCCGACTTTGTCTTGTCCCTGTTGGGACACTGGTACCTTGTACAAAAAAACTAAGTAGGTGCCGTAAGATATTACTTTTAATATAATAATTCAAATTCACCACAAAATAATAAAGGATCTGTGAATATAAAGTGATCCAATCAACACTGGTACGTTGGGTAATACATGAGGCGCTGTTTTTCCATTGTTCCATTGTTTTTCCTACTAGGTCTCTAGTGATTGGTCAGGGTCTGAACACTAAAACACACATTTAGAGAGATGTGTGAAAAGTTCCCATATAAGCTGGCTAGCTAGATAGCTATCACCAAATTGCCTTTTGGCTGACAGATATCTCTCATGGCGGACTCATACACATGCACTCTCAGTTCGGCCAAAGGTGAATGAGTTTTCAATGCAAAGAGGGAAGAAATGTGCTGCCAGATTCCTCCAGTATAATCCTATCTCCATAGAGCATGAGGTTGGTGCAGCCAAAGTCCACTAGCCTGTTCCTCCTCTCCCCAACATTTGCTCTTACATGATCAGCTGGTACCACCAAAATGAACAAAAAGTTGGCTAACTTTATGTTCAGTCGAGAATTCATGCTCCTCATTCCATCAATCAAAGTCATAGGACCATCCATGGTACCAGCAAGCCAACTTCTATATTTACAGGTTGTACATACAGAATGTTGTGATATTCACACAGATATTGTCCAACATATCCAAGATAACTCAAGAATTAAGTAAGGAGATTACTGCATAGTAAATAAAACTGAGGTTTGGGCTAAAAATCTATAATATTTCCTCAGCTTTTACATTTAAGAGCTTTTGGAGACTTCAGATTACTTTGATCATGTCTTAAAAACATCACATAGATAGGACCCTTCAGATTAAAGGGGGGGGGGGGGTGATGAAAATCCTCAAACTCAATATTGGTCTCTTTCATGATAGAAAATTTTAAAAGGATATGTGTAATTGCTGTCAATCACAATATATAGCTCATCTGTACAGGAGACCTCAATAGGGATTCACATTCTGAACTCATTTTCCAGTCTCACTTGTAACTTACAAAAATAAAGTATAATACTGCCTCCTATGTATAAGAATATAACTACTATGATGCTGCTCCTATATATAAGAATATAACTACTATAATACTGCTCCTATATACAAGAATATAACTACTCTAATACTGCTCCTATATACAAGAATATAACTACTATAATACTGCTCCTATATACAAGAATATAACTACTATAATACTGCTCCTATATACAAGAATATAACTACTATAATACTGCTCCTATATACAAGAATATAATAAACTATAATACTGCCCCTGTGTACAAGAATATAACTACTATCATACTGCCTCCTATGTACAAAAATATAACTACTATAATACTGCTCCTATATATATAAGAATATAACTACTATAATACTGCCTCCTATATACAAGAATATAACTACTATAATACTGCTCCTATATACAAGAATATAACTACTATAATACTGTTCCTATATACAAGAATATAACTACTATAATACTGCTCCTATATACAAGAATATAACTACTATAATACTGCTCCTATATACAAGAATATAACTACTATAATACTGCTCCTATGTGCATAATACTGCCTCCTATGTATAAGAAAATAACTACTTTAATACTGCTCCTATGTATAAGAATATCACTACTATAATACTGCCCCTATATACAAGAATATAACTACTATAATACTACTCCTATATACAAGAATATAACTACTATAATACTGCTCCTATATACAAGAATATAACTACTATAATACTGCTCCTATATACAAGAATATAACTACTATAATACTGCCTCCTATATACAAGAATATAACTACTATAATACTGCTCCTATATACAAGAATATAACTACTATAATACTGCCCCTATATACAAGAATATAACTACTATAATACTGCTCCTATATACAAGAATATAACTACTATAATACTGCTCCTATATACAAGAATATAACTACTATAATACTGCCTCCTATGTACAAGAATATAACTACCATAATACTGCTCCTATATACAAGAATATAACTACTATAATACTGCTCCTATATACAAGAATATAACTACTATAATACTGCTCCTATATACAAGAATATAACTACTATATAATCCTCTGTATTATGTGACTTTCTCCAGACATTGTCCAGTCTATATATTTACCTAGTACCAGGTATATATCGGAACAGATTTAGCTTTTCCTCCACCTATATTCTCACAAAGCAGATAACCCAATTACTTCCCTTAATCTCACACTTGTGAGGTTAATAGAATTAAGATGTAGCATTGCTGTGGTAAATATTTAAGGGGTCATAGTTGAACTGCGTCCACCAGGAAAGCTATGCAGCCATTAATCCTGAGCGCTCCATCTTCTCCAGCTATGTTGGCCGTCGGCCCTGGAGTAGACATCGGTTCCAGTGTCGAGGCCCCGTGCCAGCGCATGCTTTCAATTAACATACACGGAGCGGTGTTATCTGCCCTGATACCATGTCTGGTGGTACATCCCCGAAAACTATTTACTTACAGAGGAATCGAACGTCTTGAGCGAAAGCCTTGAACGTCTTCCAGACACATCATGGTTCAATAAAAAAGTATAAATATATAGTCAAGTACTAAACACAAAGGCATCGCTGTTTGAAAGCTCATCTAGGCCTAGCGAGTGTTAGCATGCCACTCATTTTCCTATACCGCAGCAAGCTGATGTTTATGGGAAGTATTACCCAGCCGTTCCCTTGGAGGAACTCATTCTGGAGGAAGGCGGAATGAAGGAGAAATCAACGAGGAGCTCGTGTTGTTCCAAGACATTTCCTCGTGGCTCTGCTTGGAACGTGATACCAGAAGATAGGACAACAATGGCTTCTCAGAGAGAAATAAGTCAATATCTGCAGCCTGGTTCATACAAAATGGGGCCACGGGGCAACAAGCAAAGTGGACCCACCAATAGGGCTAGACTAAGCTCTCTCATTGCCCAAGACCATTGCCTCAAACACAGGGCAACAAGCAAAGTGGACCCGCCTCTAGGGCTAGACTAAGCTCTCTTATTGCCCAAGACCATTGCCTCAAACATAGGGCAACAAGCAAAGTCGACCCACCTCCTGGGCTAGAGTAAGCTCTTGTATTGCCAAGACCCTTGCCTCAAACATAGGGCAACAAGCAAAGTCGACCCACCTCTAGGGCTAGAGTAAGTTCTTGTATTGCCAAGACCCTTGCCTCAAACATAGGGCAACAAGCAAAGTGGACCCACCTCTAGGACTAGAGTAAGTTCTTTTATTGCCTAGACCCTTGCCTTGAACACAGGGCAATAAGCAAAGTGGGCCCTAGTGTAAGCCCTCTTATTGCCCAAGACTCTTGCCTTGAACACAGGGCAACAAGCAAAGTGGGCCCTAGTGTAAGCCCTTTTATTGCCCAAGACTCTTGCCTCAAACACAGGGCAACAAGCAAAGTGGACCCACCACTAGGGCTAGAGTAAGCTCGCTTATTGCCCAGGACCCTAGCCTTGAAAAGGGAGGTTCAAAGCAAAGGTCTTAGGCAGCAAGAGAGTTTACACTAGCCCTAGTGGTGGGGTTTACTTAGTTTGTGGCTGAGGGGCCCAATTTTTACACTGTTTAAAGAAAATCTATCATCAGTGTCACCTGCACTAACCTATCGGTACAGAGAGGTAGTGCAGGTGACACTGATGACAACAGTACTTTAAAGGGGTATTCCAGAATTTTTATTTATTTGACTAGGCTACAGGGGCTGTAAAGTTAGTGCAGTTCATAATATAATGTCTGTACCTGTGTGTGACGGTTTTCTCACAATTCTTCTGTGATTTTCACCCCAATATTTATTTTTAACAGCATACAAAATTACTGTTGTCTCAGATTTTTCCCAGGTTGCAATGCGGCCGAGACCTGACTCACTAGTCAGCTGATAACAAGGAGCCTGTCTGTTTGAATGGGTGGAGCAATCACTTGGTAGGAGAGAGATCAATCTGCAACTAATGCAACAGCAGTAGGCACCCTGATTGAAAACCACAGGTCTTTTGAATGGATGCAGGTCATTTATGTTTCAATGGGTGGGGTGGCTGATGTGTGGGAGGGAGTAAAATGGAATTGGGGGATTTGTAGGCAAAGAAGAAAACTCAAACAGGAAATACCAGTTCACAAAAAGCTAGCCCCAGTGTTATGGTAATCTCACAACATAGCCATTTACTCCCAAGACAAGTACAGATCCTTCCTAAGAATGTCCATTACTGTCTACTTAAATCACCTTATGGTGGATAACCCCTTTAAAGTGGTACTCCGCCCCTAGACATCTCATTCTCTATCCAAAGGATAGGGGATAAGATGCTTGATCGCGGGGGTCCTGTTGCTGGGGACCCCCGCAATTTCAGTTGCGGTGCCACAGACATCTGGTGCACCGAGCGAACTTCACTCTGTGCCGGATGATTGGCGATGCGTAGCTTAGGCTTGTGATGTCATGGCCACGCCCCCTCAATCCAAGTCTATGGGAGGGGGCATGACGGCAGTCACGCCACCTCCCATAGACTTACATTGAAGGGGCGTGGCCATGACGTCACAAGCCTCCGGCACTGCCCCCGACACTCTAAACGAATGCCGGGTGCAGCAGGGAGATCGCGGGGGTCAGGCATAGACAACCTTTGGCATCTTTAGATGTTTGGGGGGGGGGGCATGGCCGACCGCTGCAGCACACACACACACACACAGCCTTCAGAACTAAATGTTCCGAACACTGGCCAGTGGAGTACCCCTTTAAGTCAGAATTTACTGGATCTAGTGGGATTTCTACCACCTTAAAGGCCCCTGTGTTTGGTATGAACAGTTCTTTGAAGCGTCTTCATTATTAAAACATGAGTTTCTATATGAACAATTCCAGTAATGTACAACCAGGAGGAAATCAGCCCTGACAGTCACAATGACTACTCCATAAATGCTCCAAGCGAAGGCGTGGGGAGACCATAACAAAGGGCCACTTCCCAGAATTTATGTAAATTTGGTGGAAAGTATGCAAATATGGTGGCAAATTGGTCTGTTTTAAGTTAAACAATGCTAAAACACATTGATGAATCATGAATGATGGATGATCCGATCCACTAAACTCTCCCAAGATAAAGAGGATGTGGCGCTCTCAGGGGCCTATAGCCCCTTAAAGGGGTACTCCACTGGCCAGCGCTACGGTGTTTGGCCACGCCCTTCATGACATCACGGCCACACACCCTCAATGCCAGTCTATGGGAGGGGGCGTAAAGACCGTCACGCCCCCTCCCATAGACCTGTATTGAGGGTGCGTGGCTGTGACATCACGAGGGGCGTGGTCGATCACCGCAGAGCGAAAACTTTTATCAGCATGGTGGCACAGTACATTAGAAACATGGTGGCACAGTATATTAGGAAAATGATGGCACAGGATATTAGCAGCATGGTGCCACAGTACATTAGGGTCATGGTGGCACAGAACATTAGTATCATGGTGGCACAGTATATTTGGGACATGGTGGCACAGAACATTAATATCATGGTGGCACAGTACATTAGGGTCAAGGTGGCACAGTACATTAGGGGCATGATGGCACAGTACATCAGGATCATGGTGGCACAGTACATTAGGGACATATTGGCACATGTGGTGGCAAATTGGACTGCTTTGTTAAACACTGGTAAAACACATTAAGGAATCATGGATAATCAATGGTCGGATCAACTGAACCCTCCAAAAATGAAGAGGCCATGGTGCTCTTAGGGATGCTAAAGCCCCTTAAGTGTTGCACATAAACCCCCTCTACTAGACCTGGAACCCAGTCCTTCATGCACTGATGGCCTATCTCAAAGATAGACCATTAGAGATGAGCAAATCATCAGAGCATGGGTGCTCCAATGCAAAGATACAGATAAGGCCCCTTTCAGCTGCTGGTGGATACCACTACACTCCTAACCACCCAGGACGGGTGTCTGGCTGCACCCTTTTTATGACTTTTATACATTTTCCTCTTTCTCATTTGCTCATTTGGCCCCATTGGTGGAGGCCTCAACTCTGTACAGGTCCTTAACACCCAATAACATGAAGAAGAGACCAGGATTTAGGATTTGGCCACCACTCTCAAAGGAACCATATGGTCTACTGTGATACATACAACATAAGTGTAAACAAGTTCAGGTCTGCCCAACGTGTATTTCCCATGGATAGAAGCCTTCAATCTAGGTAGCTTTGATGAACCTACGGGAAAACAATTCTCTAATGCTCTAGACACAAATTGGTTTCCATTATGGTGAATGGGTGGGATGGAATAGATTATAGTAATCATCTTCACTTTGTCCGAGTGAAATGTGATCCGCATACCACACCATTGACAATAGCGCTCTCATGAGGTCACCGAGCCCCTGCAAGGCGTCACATCACTGCAATCACGGCATAGTACAAGATCCTAATAAATAACAGCCACGCTATCAAGATGGCATTCCCATGGGACCATGCAACCTTCAACTTCTCGGCCTGCACTAAATATGGCTGGATGCCCAGATTGGAAATGACACTGTGAAAGTGATTATTCCAATGGTTAGCACTTTGCTGTCTAATGGGGGGGGGGGTAAATAATTCTTTGCATATTGAGCAAATAAATCAAGCTGCCTCTTTTTCTCATTACAAAGTAATCTATTTTTTCCTGCTTCACTATATGGGACGCCCTTGTGGATGACATCACCGTCAATAGGTTGTTTTGCTCACCGGGAACCATCCAGCTCTTCATTAATACCACATGCCTCTGGTCAGGCCGAGGAGATTGGAATCTCTCGTAGTGTATACCTGAGCTATTATATACTAACTACGGGGCTTTGAAGAAGGTCTTCTAAATATGGAAGGTTTAGATGATGGCCCGCTGCCCAGATGTGGTCCTCACAATCCAAGGCAGAACTCATATCCTATGATAAATATTCTTTACAGTTTTTATGTTGCACATAAGAGGAAACTAATTTGGTGATACCTTCC
Source organism: Hyla sarda (assembly GCF_029499605.1). Taxonomy (NCBI): domain Eukaryota; kingdom Metazoa; phylum Chordata; class Amphibia; order Anura; family Hylidae; genus Hyla; species Hyla sarda. The sequence goes on along the minus strand of NC_079190.1, from coordinate 13,358,393 downwards.
ATAACTCCGGCACATGTAGCTTTCCGTTAGGTTCCCTCTATAATGCAACTGTCCATTTTGGAATGCTGAATAGGGTTGGAAGACTTCATTTCACTCATTATTTGGGGGTTCCAGAGGTTTGGCCTCTTCCTCTCAGACTTTAATGGTAAAACTGGTTAATGTGGTAGACAACTGATTACAGATAGAGGTCACCAGCACCATCAGCAAACAGCTGATTTTGCCTACTTTATCACCCATAGAGTCACCTATAGGTCTTACCGTAAAAAGACCCTAGAATGATCCATACCTGTTTGCATCAGTTATCTAGGGGTCAGTATCTACACCATTTTGAACTCAAGAATCTAATCACAAGTTTTTGGTGTAGACCACAACGCGGCAGCCATTTGACCATAGAGAACGCACGTCTATGACCTGGAATGCTGCAATGTTTTGGTCTATTCCACAAACCTGGCTATATTGTTGAATTTCGGAAGCTTTCGATACTGATAATTTGCCCATTAAAGAAGGCAGGGAACAGTCTACGGTCTTCTTAGGGTAAGACATAAAGAGTCATTGCCCATTATTCTATCTATAGAAGGTCTAATCTATAGGCTTAACCCAAAGAAGACACTGGACTGATCCCCAGCCTTCTTTCCCAAAGGCGCTTGCATCAGTGGGCTAGGGGATCACCTTATTGAATTCAGCAATCCAATCACAACTTTTTGCTGTAGACCCCAACATTGCAGCCACCAGGCCATAGAGAACTGAGGAAGACAGGGATCAATCTATGGTCTTAACTATAAAGTCATCATCCTTTACTAACATTTGATCAACAATAGGTCTAATCTGTAGGTTCTAAGAAGACCCTAGACCAGTGTTTCTCAAGCGTGGTCCTCAAGACCCCCAACAGGTAATGTTTTGAAGATTTCCTTAGTCTTTCACAGGTAATATAATTATGGTCAGTGACCAGAGTTATATCACCTGTGAAAGACTAAGGAAATCCTGAAAACTTGACTAGTTGGGGGGTCTTGAGAAACACTACCCTAGACCTTCTTTCCCAAATGTGCAAACCTGAGCTTGCCAACAACCACTGTCCCTACTTGGACCCCCAACTCGGTGACGTTCCCTGTGCTTGCTATATGCATGGACATCAGGGAAGTCAGACAGGCTAGGTCAGCAATACACAGGCAGAATAGGTGCAAAATCAGCAAATGGGGGGTTAACCAAGGACAAGCGGGAGAGTCAGAATCAGGAGAGTGGTATTCAGTCAGAACCAGAATCAGAACAAGCAAAGGTCAAATAAGGAATGTAGCTTTGTACAAATTCAGCAAGCCAATACAGGGCCTGGTCACAAGCAGAGGTCTGGTCACAGCAGGTTAAGAAACACTCATGGGCGCAAGCATAAGCCAGTACCCAAACCTCCTCTTTGGCTGGGCTGGCCACTTCACACAATGACATCGTCAGGACAACGAGAGACGTTGCCAGTTCATGACAATATCTTGTTAAGGAAAATAAACATCTATCTCGCCTGCATTTCTAAATGTTCACAAACCTACTCAGCCACCTAGTGCTATGCAGTTCTATAGAAGACAAGAAGGAGGGGAGAGGAGGGGGATGCAGCTGAAGTTGCTCTCTTCTGGGCCTATGAGACTGCATGCTGTGAGAGGGGAGGAGGAGCTTCAGGGGAAAACATATGATTGGCTCCAGAACACAGGACAGCTCTGATATCACTCCACGAAGAGGAAGCGTAAAGACAGAGAATATGAAGCTACAGAAGTCAAGGAGAAATGTCCAAAACTGACTAAAATACCAAACCAAACTAGCTGCCCCCATCTGGTATGTAACTACAGTTGCCTAAGTAGAGATGAGATATTTTTTTATTTATTTTTTGGGTATTGAAAGATAGGGCATGGGTGGGAGAAGAGCTCTACGTGGAGGCAGAATTCCCCACCATAGAGTTCATAGGGAGGTTTGGCCCATAGGAGAGGCCTATCAGAATCTGCACATTTTTGTGTATATTATCGAGCAATTTATGCTGGAATTACTCTTTAATAAAGATATAAAATAATGTAATTTATAGAGGCCGGGGGGAGCGATCACCTGCTGGGAGGCTCGTGATATCATGTACATATTGGCTCCTTTCGGGATCTGCTTTTCCTCTGACGATATTACTCGGTGACCCCCATTTCGGATGACAGGTTCACTTATTTTCCACATTGTTGTTTTGTCTGAGTTCCATTCCTGAGCATCTGTTGTTCTCATTCCCCGTTTCATTAAAAAACAGCGGAACGCGAGATGGATGGGCCGAGGAGTGACGGAGAACTCTGTTTATGGTGTTTAATGAATCACCTGGTAGACCGCCTCCTATATAATAGAAAATAGAGACAACATCGGGAACTGAGCCACAATTCTACTGCAGACGGTATTGTTGTTCTCCCCTTGGTTCTTCTGCTCATGACTGACCCCTTGCAGTTACATTTTAGACAGGTGGTCTCAAACTGTGGCCCTCCAGATGTTGCAAAACTTCAACTCCCAGCATGCCCAGACAGCCATCGGCTGGGACGTTTGGGGAGACAGGCTGGGCCTAGATTGTCCGGTTAGTCCAGTGGTCTCAAACTGTGGCCCTCCAGATGTTGCAAAACTTCAACTCCCAGCATGCCCGGACAGCCATTGGCTGGGACCTTTGGGGAGAAGCCTGGCCTAGATTGTCCAGTTAGTCCAGTGGTCTCAAACTGTGGCCCTCCAGATGTTGCAAAACTTCAACTCCTAGCATGCCCGGACAGCCATTGGCTGGGACCTTTGGGGAGACAGGCTGGGCCTAGATTGTCCGGTTAGTCCTGTGGTCTCAAACTGTGGCCCTCCAGATATTGCAAAACTTCAACTTCTAGCACGCCCGGACAGCCATTGGCTGGTACCTTTGGGGAGACAGGCCAGGCCTAGATTGTCCGGTTAGTCCAGTGGTCTCAAACTGTGGCCCTCCAGATATTGCAAAACTTCAACTCCCAGCATGCCCGGACAGCCATTGGCTGGGACCTTTGGGGAGACAGGCCAGGCCTAGATTGTCCGGGTTAGTCTAGTGGTCTCAAACTGTGGCCCTCCAGATGTTGCAAAACTTCAACTCCCAGCATGCCCGGACAGCCAACTGCTGGGACTTTTGGGGAAACAGGCTGGGCCTAGATTGTCCAGTTAGTCCAGTGGTCTCAAACTGTTGCCCTCCAGATGTTGCAAAACTTCAACTCCCAGCATGCCCGGACAGCCAACGGCTGTCCGGGCATGCTGGGAGTTGAAGTTTTGCAACATCTGGAGGGCCACAGTTTGAGACCACTGTTTTAGACTATAGACTATATGTATGTGATCTGCTTGACTTGAAAGCCTCAATTTAGACCTTGGGACCAGGCCCACCTGCTGCCTTCGTACCCCCCATGACCTTGCCCTTTGACCTTAGGTGTAACTTGAAGGTTCTGGGCCCCAATGTAAAATCTGTCAAAGGGTCTCATCTACTCTGTGGCATTTATGTAGCAGAGGGGACTATGGGGGAGATTTATCAAAACCTGTGCAAAGGAAAAGCTGCCCAGTTGCCCATAGCAACCAATCAGATCGCTACTTTCATTTTGCACAGGCCCTTTTAAAAGTGAAAGCAGTGATCTGATTGGTTGCTATGGGCAACTCAGCAACTTTTCCTCTGGACGGGTTTTGATAAATCTCCCCCTATGGGTCTCCCCAAGCACCAGTTCTAAAGGCAACAGACCAGGGCGTACGTACATTAATGGAAGACTATGGGGCCCTTGGAGATAGGGGGCCCCATCTTGGTTGGTCCTATTCCTTTTTCTATTGGTAGGAAACCGTGCAGAACTCCTCTCTCAAGGAAACTGCATTATCGGCAAATTAATGGATCATTGACCAATGGGTCATGAAAAGCAAAGGGGAAATAGACACCAAACCTCTTTGTCCTGGGGGGCAAAATTAGATGCCATTATAGAAGCCCCATTTCGATTTTTGCTATGGGGTCCCCTTTTCTTCCATCAGGTACAACTGCTCGTTTCCCTCTTGAGCCTGAAGCATAACATGAAGCTTCTGGGCCCCAATATAAAAATCTGTCATCATGGGGCCCCACCTGGCACCCAATATCCCCCCCGGGATCTTATAATAAGAAAACCCAGCCCAGGAAGTGTTGCAGGAGGCACATCGGTGCCACCCCCTTCTGACAGCAGGTGGCACTGTCTGAGGCTACTAATCCAGAGACCCCTGATGATCCCACTATGGGAGTTGCAGTGGAAGCCCTGTTGTCACCCAGCTTTCCCAGGACCAGATATAACAGCTCTCCGGGTCTTATATTTATAGGGTTCTTGTTCTGCTCTTGTTTTTTTTGTTTTTTTTTACCGTGGGTCGTGTTCCTTTCCTTGGTAACACCTAATTGTAGGGATCTGCTTACAGCAATGTAAAGAGCTGCACCGTAATGAGCTAACATTCTGGGACCGATACCAACAGGAGCCGCCATATATGTGACCAGACACACCATACATCAGGACGCACAGGACACCGTCCCTTACTGGTATATACCTACTTATATCAAACATGGAAACCAAGAGAAAGAAATCATCGAAAAGGTTATAAATGATGTTGTGATGTTAAATTTAATGCTGCTCAACCTACCGCTCAAAGCACAAAACACTCATAGGAGTCCGGGAATGCTACAGCCATCCATCCAAAGCTAGTCCTGCTCTCAGCTGAGAAGAGATACAATTGTATCCAGTCTAGACAATGCTCTGTGAGCTAAACATCCTGGACCCCAGACTGATACATTGTACATAGCTAGTCCTGCTCTCAGCTGAGAAGTGATAGAATTGTATCCAGTCTAGACAATGCTCTGTGAGCTAAACATCCTGGACTCCAGACTGATACATTGTACATAGCTAGTCCTGCTCTCAGCTGAGAAGTGATACAATTGTATCCAGTCTAGACAATGCTCTGTGAGCTGAATATCCTGGACTCCAGACTGATACATTGTAGCGCACTAATAGAAATATTTGCCAGCTGTTACTGAAGTGTTATATCTCTCTATCCTTGTATTACTATGCTCATTGATATATATATATATATATATATATATATATATATATATATATATATATAGCCATTTCCCGTATAATGTTGGTGAGAATCGTTCGTCTCGGTCACTGACTTCACCCAAATTCCCCAGGAGCAATAAGGCAAATCTGGGTTCTTCCTCTGGTTTCTGTGATGTTGATCAGGAAACTAAATCACTTTGAAGAACGGTCAGAGCTGTATTTGTGGAGCTCGGCTAATTCCTCTGCCCCCTTATCTGATCTCACTGGATGCGCCGATTCTGCGGCATCTACAAATTTGCTGGAGCTGACAAGATATATAAGTCATAAAGGAGGAATAATAAGCAGATGCTGGTCCGAACACCACAGGTCCATGGGAAAATGCTCCATGAGTTTTCAGCCATAAAAACAGATAAAACCAATAGCTGAAAAGAATATTTAACAATACACTGACTCTTGTGCCCACCAGCTGCATTATGCCAGCAGTCACTAGAGGACGAGCATTTCTTCCTCAAGTGATGTCATCACCGCAATGTGCTGGAGCCAGGGGGTAGGTACAGGTGTTGAGAATTTTTTTTATTAATTTTTTCTTTGGCAAAGGAACAATTATCCTTTGGGGTCTACCTACAGGGGGTAGCTATCTTGGGGGGGGGGGGGTCTACCTACAGGAAGAAGATATCTACGTGGGTATACCTACAGGTGGCAGCCTAGAGAGGCAACTATGTTCATGGGGGGGCCCCACCGACTTGGGCCCCCTATATAATGGGGAAACTAACTGAAGAGACCTGTCTACCTACTGGAATTACCTAACTATGTAATAGGTGGGACCTACCTACTTTTACCCAACCAATCTACCTCATGTACTGTGTGGAACACCAAGGGGAAATTATTACTGTTTGGGGAACTGGATGTAACTGCACTGTAAACACTTATAAAGTCTATAGTGGTAAGGATTGTAGTTATGGAGTGGTAGCATTATTAAGGCATACATGGGCATCACTGGATATCACTGCACTGTAATCTCTTATATGGTCTGTCGTGGTAATGATAGGGGATGTGGTGTGGTGGTATTGCTCAGGCAATATTTAGGGGCATCACTGGATATACTGTAACTGCACTGTAATCACTTATAAAGTCCATAGGGGTAAGGATTGTAGTTATGGAGTGGTAGTATTATTAAGGCATATATGGGCATCACTGGATATAACTGCACTGTAATCTCTTATATGGTCTGTAGGGGTAATGATAGGGGGTGTAGTGTAGTGGTATTGCTCAGCCAATATTTAGGGGCATCACTGATATAACTGCACTGTAATCACTTATAAAGTCTATAGTGGTAAGGATTGTAGTTATGGAGTGGTAGTATTCTTAAGGCATATATGGGCATCACTAGATATAACTGCACTGTAATCTCTTATATGGTCTGTAGTGGTAATGATAGAGGGTGTGGTGGGATTGCTCAGGCAATATTTAGGGGCAACACTGGATATAACCGCACTGTAATCACTAATAAAGTCTATAGTTGTAAGGATTGTAGTTATGGAGTGGTAGTATTCTTAAGGCATATATGGGCATCACTAGATATTAGATATAACTGCACTGTAATCACTTATATGGTCCTTCGCGGGAATGGTCCTTTGCGGGATTTAGCTGTCCGTCTGTCAGTATAGGAAGCAATCTTAATCTCTGGGGACAAGCTGACAACATTACTGCTAGTTTGTTTGCATCCTCCCTCCATCAACAAAAATATATAAAAAATTATAATTGATTGAAATCCCAAAAAAGGCACAAAAAACACAACTAGTCCAACAAAATATAAGCCATGTAGATGCAGGAGGGGGGGATGATGACCCTGACAATCCCAACTTGTTTATGGGGTCTCGATAATAAGATAATTACAAAACACCATCCTGTTGGGACCCCCAGGGATCAGTTGTAATCTGTGTTTAATTTCCATGCAGCGCCACCACAGGGGAAAACAAGCATTACACGGTGTCCATTAAAATCAATGGCTTGTCTTTGAAATGTAGGACATTCCCCATGCAGTATTAAGGGGTTAATCTTCCTTCATAAACAGAATCAATTGTAAGAAGAAGAAAAAAAATGAAAACTTGAAGGAAAACGCCTCCTGTCCTCAGAACATATTTCATACCTCGGACGCTCAGCAGGACGCACGTAGGCAGACTGGTCGGATATGTCTCGCACATGTTGTGCACTCGGTAGACATTGATAAGTCGCCTCAGTGTTTTCACAGCGGTGATCATGAAGAGGAATGCGCCAAACTCACTCAGTCCGTAAAGATCAGTGGGAGACGGATTTGGCCGCCGTCCAGTTCAGGAGCTAAATGTGTGGCGATTGGTCACACTGTGTATAAGGGACCCTTGCCTACTGCTGTGTGAACGAGAACCTACAGGAAACGGGTGTGAGAGCTGAGCAGGCAGTGTCTGATCACCGCAGAAGCAAAATACAATGCACACCGTTTTTTGCGCATGTCAAGAGTTTTTAAAAAGTTTTGATAGGTCGGGGTTTCAGTGCTAAAACCCCCGCCGATTGCTAGACAAACTTATATTAGAGTGACAGTAACGGCAGAATTTCCACCTCAAATTGAAGCCCATAGACTTCTATGGGATTTCGCACTCCCATTCACACTTCAGAATTTCCCCAAACTTTAAAGGGGTATTCCAGGATTTATTTTCATTTGACTATGCTACAGGGGCTGTAAAGTTAGTGTAGTTCACAATATAGTGTCTGTACCTGTGTGTGATGGTTTTCTCACAATTCTTCTGTGATTTTCACCCCAATATTTATTTTTACCAGCATACAAAATTACTGTTGACTGTAGATTTTTCCCAGGTTGCAATGAGGCCGAGACCTGACATCACTAGTCAGCTGATGACAGGGAGCCTGTCTGCTTCAATGGGTGGAGGGATCGCTTGGTGGGAGAGAGATCAATCTGCAACTAATGCAACAGCTGTAGGCACCCTGATTGAAAACCACAGGTCATTTGAATGGATGCAGCTCATTTATGTTTCAATGGGTGGGGTGGCTGATTTGTGGGAGGGAGGAAAATGGAATTATGGGATTTGTAGGCAAAGGAGAAAACTCAAATACCAGTTCACAAAAAGCTAGCCACAGAATTATAGTAATCTCACAACATAGCCATTTAGCCCCAAGACAAGCGCAGATCCTTCCTAAGCATGTCCATTACTGCCTGCCAGGTACCTACTAAAATCTCCTTATGGTGGAGAACCCCTGGATAAGACTCATCCGCTATCTGCAGGGCACTGTACATGGATATCTGAGGTGCTCCAACAAACAGTGCCGCAGTCATAAACAGAGATTTAATAAAAATTTAGGCATCTAAATAAATTTAAAAAAGTTAAATAGCACCTTACTCATTGTCTCTGTCACCAGGTTTCTATGGCATTATACATCGTGGGAGAGTCTCATTAAAGGGGTACTCTGCTGGAATCAACTGGTGCGAGCAGGAACAAATCCCCATAGAAAACCTCTCCTGCTCTGGACAGTTCCTAAAATGTACAGAGGTGTCAGCAGAGAGCACTGCGGTCAGACAGAAAGGAAATTCAAAAAGAAAAGAACTTCCTGTGGAGCATACAGCAGCTGATAAGTACTGGAAGGATTAAGATTTTTAAATAGAAGTAATTTACTAATCTGTTTAACTTTCTGGCACCAGTTGATTTAAAAAACAATGTTTTTCCAGTGGAGTACCCCTTTAATAGCCTGCTCCTGTGTTATGTAATAGCTGGCACCTACCTAACCTGACAGGCGAAGGGGATGTTCACACTGAGGAATTGGGGCGGATAGAAGAGAAATAATTTTGGTCTGGAAAATGTTCATTTTTGCCATTTTCTCCCTTCCACGGAATTCATGCGCATAAATACTGAGAGAATTCCGAGTAAAACTAATTTCGACAGGGAAAAAAAATATCCCATAGACTTCAGTGGCTTTTACCCACAGATTCACCCTGATAGTAATGAACATGTTCTATCTTCAGGCGGAACATAATTCTGCCAGCAAAAATCCCTAGTGTGAACAGGGCAGCGGAAAGTCCATTGAAGTTGGATGATTGTTGGATGATTTGGAGCAGAATATATGAGCTGAATTCCTTTCTAATTCCTCAGTGTGAATATACCCTTATCCTGCTTTATCTAAAAGTCCAATTCTGCCTAATAGCCTGTCCCTAGCCTGATCCTGCCTATTAAATAGAATGTTCCTGCCTTATCTGATATCCTGTTCCTGCCTGTCCATAGACAGTCCCTGTCCTATTTAATAGCCTATTTCTGCTTTTTTTTTTTCTTGCCTTGCACCTAATTATCTAACAGCTTAACCCTGTCTTATGTAACAGCCCGATCCTGCCTATCTAATATCCTGTCACTGCCTTATCTAATATCCTGTCCCTGCCTTATCTAATATCCTGTCCCTGCCTTATCTAATATCCTGCCCCTGCCTTATCTAATATTCTGCCCCTGCCTTATCTAATATCCTGCCCCTGCCTTATCTAATCTCCTGCCCCTGCCTTATCTAATATCCTGCCCCTGCCTTATCTAATATCCTACCCCTACCTTATCTAATATCCTGCCCCTGCCTTATCTAATATCCTACCCCTACCTTATCTAATATCCTGCCCCTACCTCATCTAATATCCTGCCCCTACCTTATCTAATATCCTGCCCCTGCCTTATCTAATATCCTGCCTTATCTAATATCCTGCTCCTGCCTTATCTAATATCCTGTCCCTGCCTTATCTAATATCCTGCCCCTGCCTTATCTAATATCTTGCCCCTACCTTATCTAATATCCTACCCCTGCCTTATCTAATGTCCTGCCCCTACCTTATCTAATATCCTACCCCTGCCTTATCTAATATCCTGCCCCTCCCTTATCTAATATCCTGCCTCTACCTTATCTAATATCCTACCCTATCTAATATCCTGCCCCTGCCTTATCTAATATCCTGCCCCTGCCTTATCTAATATCCTGCTCCTGCCTTATCTAATATCCTGCCCCTGTCTTATCTAATATCCTGCTCCTGCCTTATCTAATATCCTTTCCCTGCCTTATCTAATATCCTGCTCCTGCCTTATCTAATATCCTGCCCCTACCTTATCTAATATCCTACCCCTACCTTATCTAATATCCTGCCCCTGACTTATCTAATATCCTGCCTTATCTAATATCCTGCCCCTGTCTTATCTAATATCCTGCCCCTACCTTATCTAATATCCTGCCCCTGCCTTATCTAATATCCTGCACCTACCTTATCTAATATCCTACCCCTACCTTATCTAATATCCTGCCCCTGACTTATCTAATATCCTGCCTTATCTAATATCCTGCCCCTGTCTTATCTAATATCCTGCCCCTACCTTATCTAATATCCTGCCCCTGCCTTATCTAATATCCTGCCCCTACCTTATCTAATATCCTGCCCCTGCCTTATCTAATATCCTGCCCCTACCTTATCTAATATCTTGCCCCTGCCTTATCTAATATCCTGCCCCTGCCTTATCTAATATCCTGCCCCTACCTTATCTAATATCCTGCCCCTGCCTTATCTAATATCCTGCCCCTACCTAATCTAATATCTTGCCCCTGCCTTATCTAATATCCTGCCTTATCTAATATCCTGCCCCTGCCTTATCTAATATCCTACCTTATCTAATATCTTGCCCCTGCCTTATCTAATATCCTGCCTTATCTAATATCCTTCCCCTGCCTTATCTAATATCCTGCTCCTGCCTTATCTAATATCCTGCCTTATCTAATATCTTGCCCCTGCCTTATCTAATATCCTGTCCCTGCCTTATCTAATATCCTGCCTTTTCTAATATCCTGCCCCTACCTTATCTAATATCCTGCCCCTGCCTTATCTAATATCCTGCCCCTACCTTATCTAATATCTTGCCCCTGCCTTATCTAATATCCTGCCCCTGCCTTATATAATATCCTGCCCCTGCCTTATCTGTTACGCCGAGCGCTCCGGGTCCCCGCTCCTCCCCGGAGCGCTCGCCTCACTCTCGCTACCGCAGCGCTCCGGTCAGCTCCACTGACCCGGTGCGCTGCGATACCGTCCCCAGCCGGGATGCGATTCGCGATGCGGGTGGCGCCCGCTCGCGATGCGCATCCCGGCTCCCGTGCCTGACTCGCTCTCCGTCTGTCCTGTCCCGGCGCGCGCGGCCCCGCTCCCTAGGGCGCGCGCGCGCCGGGTCTCTGCGATTTAAAGGGCCACTGCGCCGCTGATTGGCGCAGTGGTTCCAATTAGTGTGTTCACCTGTGCACTCCCTATTTGTACCTCACTTCCCCTGCACTCCCTCGCCGGATCTTGTTGCCATTGTGCCAGTGAAAGCGTTTCTTTGTGTGTTCCTAGCCTGTGTTCCAGACCTCCTGCCGTTGCCCCTGACTACGATCCTTGCTGCCTGCCCCGACCTTCTGCTACGTCCGACCTTGCTTCTGTCTACTCCCTTGTACCGCGCCTATCTTCAGCAGCCAGAGAGGTTGAGCCGTTGCTAGTGGATACGACCTGGTCACTACCGCCGCAGCAAGACCATCCCGCTTTGCGGCGGGCTCTGGTGAAAACCAGTAGTGACTTAGAACCGGTTCACTAGCACAGTCCACGCCAATCCCTCTCTGGCACAGAGGATCCACCTCCTGCCAGCCGGCATCGTGACAGATCCGGCCATGGATCCCGCTGAAGTACCTCTGCCAGATGTCGCTGACCTCACTACGGTGGTCGCCCAGCACTCACAACAGATAGCGCAACAAGGCCACGAGCTGTCTCAACTGACCGTGATGCTACAGCAGCTACTACCACAGCTTCAGCAATCTTCTCCTCCGCCAGCTCCTGCACCTCCTCCGCAGCGAGTGGCCTCCTCAGGCCTACGTCTATCCTTGCCGGATAAATTTGATGGGGACTCTAAGTTTTGCCGTGGCTTTCTTTCACAATGTTCCCTGCACTTGGAGATGATGTCGGACCAGTTTCCTACTGAAAGGTCTAAGGTGGCTTTCGTAGTCAGCCTTCTGTCTGGAAAAGCTCTGTCATGGGCCACACCGCTCTGGGACCGCAATGACCCTGTCACTGCCTCTGTACACTCCTTCTTCTCGGAATTTCGTAGTGTCTTTGAGGAACCTGCCCGAGCCTCTTCTGCTGAGACTGCCCTGTTGAACCTGGTCCAGGGTAATTCTTCCGTTGGCGAGTACGCCGTACAATTCCGTACTCTTGCTTCAGAACTATCCTGGATTAATGAGGCCCTCTGCGCGACCTTTAAAAAAGGCCTATCCAGCAACATTAAAGATGTTCTGGCCGCACGAGAAATCCCTGCTAATCTACATGAACTCATTCATCTTGCCACTCGCATTGACATGCGTTTTTCCGAAAGGCGTCAGGAGCTCCGCCAGGATATGGACTTTGTTCGCACGAGGCGTTTTTTCTCCCCGGCTCCTCTCTCCTCTGGTCCTCTGCAATCCGTTCCTGGGCCTTCCGCCGTGGAGGCTATGCAAGCTGACCGGTCTCGCCTGACACCTCAAGAGAGGACACGACGCCGCATGGAGAATCTCTGCCTGTACTGTGCCAGTACCGAACACTTCCTGAAGGATTGTCCTATCCGTCCTCCCCGCCTGGAAAGACGTACGCTGACTCCGCACAAAGGTGAAACAGTCCTTGAAGTCAACTCCGCTTCTCCACGTCTTACTGTGCCTGTGCGGATATCTGCCTCTACCTTCTCCTTCTCCACTAAGGCCTTCTTGGACTCCGGATCTGCAGGAAACTTTATTTTGGCCTCTCTCATCAACAGGTTCAACATCCCAGTGACCAGCCTCGCCAGACCTTTCTACATCAATTGCGTTAACAATGAAAGATTGGACTGTGCCGTGCGTTACCGCACGGAACCCCTCCTAATGTGCATTGGACCTCACCACGAAAAAATTGAGTTTTTGGTCCTCTCCAATTGCACTTCCGAAATTCTCCTTGGACTACCCTGGCTTCAACACCATTCCCCAACCCTGGATTGGTCCACTGGGGAGATCAAGAGTTGGGGCCCCTCTTGTTCCAAGGACTGCCTTAAACCGGTTCCCAGTACTCCTTGCCGTGACCCTGTGGTTCCCCCTGTAACCGGTCTCCCTAAGGCCTATATGGACTTTGCGGATGTTTTTTGCAAAAAACAAGCTGAGACTTTACCTCCTCACAGGCCTTATGACTGTCCTATTGACCTCCTCCCGGGCACTACTCCACCCCGGGGCAGAATTTATCCTCTCTCTGTCCCAGAGACTCTTGCTATGTCTGAGTATATCCAGGAAAATTTAAAGAAGGGCTTTATCCGCAAATCCTCCTCTCCTGCCGGAGCCGGATTTTTCTTTGTGTCCAAAAAAGATGGCTCCCTACGTCCTTGCATTGACTACCGCGGTCTTAATAAAATCACTGTAAAAAACCGCTACCCCCTACCTCTCATCTCTGAACTCTTTGATCGCCTCCAAGGTGCCCACATCTTTACCAAACTGGACTTAAGAGGTGCCTATAATCTCATCCGCATCAGAGAGGGGGATGAATGGAAAACGGCATTTAACACTAGAGATGGACACTTTGAGTATCTGGTCATGCCCTTTGGCCTGTGCAACGCCCCTGCCGTCTTCCAAGACTTTGTTAATGAAATTTTTCGTGATCTCTTATATTCCTGTGTTGTTGTATATCTGGACGATATCCTGATTTTTTCTGCCAACTTAGAAGAACACCGCCAGCATGTCCGCATGGTTCTTCAGAGACTTCGTGACAATCAACTTTATGCCAAAATGGAGAAATGTCTGTTTGAATGTCAATCTCTTCCTTTCCTAGGATACTTGGTCTCTGGTCAGGGACTACAAATGGATCCTGACAAACTCTCTGCCGTCTTAGATTGGCCACGCCCCTCCGGACTCCGTGCTATCCAACGTTTTTTGGGGTTCGCCAATTATTACAGACAATTTATTCCACATTTTTCCACCATTGTGGCTCCTATTGTGGCTTTAACCAAAAAGAATGCCAATCCTAAGTCATGGCCTCCTCAAGCGGAAGACGCCTTTAAACAGCTCAAGTCTGCCTTTTCTTCGGCTCCCGTGCTCTCCAGACCTGACCCATCTAAACCCTTCCTATTGGAGGTTGATGCCTCCTCTGTAGGAGCTGGAGCGGTCCTTCTACAAAAAAATTCTTCCGGGCATGCTGTTACTTGTGGTTTTTTTTCTAGGACCTTCTCTCCGGCTGAGAGGAACTACTCCATCGGGGACCGAGAGCTTCTAGCCATTAAATTAGCACTTGAGGAATGGAGGCATCTGTTGGAGGGATCAAGATTTCCCGTTATTATTTACACCGATCACAAGAACCTCTCCTATCTCCAGTCTGCCCAACGGCTGAATCCTCGCCAGGCCAGGTGGTCTCTGTTCTTTGCCCGATTTAATTTTGAAATTCACTTTCGGCCTGCCGATAAGAACATTAGGGCCGATGCTCTCTCTCGTTCCTCGGATGCCTCGGAAGTAGAGCTCTCTCCGCAACACATCATTCCCCCTGACTGCCTGATCTCCACTTCTCCAGCCTCCATCAGGCAAACTCCTCCAGGGAAGACCTTCGTTTCTCCACGCCAACGCCTCGGAATCCTCAAATGGGGTCACTCCTCCCATCTCGCAGGTCATGCGGGTATCAAGAAATCCGTGCAACTCATCTCTCGTTTCTATTGGTGGCCGACTCTGGAGACGGATGTTGTGGATTTTGTGCGAGCCTGCACTGTCTGTGCCCGGGATAAGACTCCTCGCCTGAAGCCCGCTGGTCTTCTTCATCCTCTGCCTGTCCCCGAACAGCCTTGGTCTCTGATTGGTATGGACTTTATTACAGACTTACCTCCATCCCGTGGCAGCACTGTTGTTTGGGTGGTCGTTGATCGATTCTCCAAGATGGCACATTTCATTCCTCTTCCTGGTCTTCCTTCAGCGCCTCAGTTGGCAAAACAATTTTTTGTACACATTTTTCGTCTTCACGGCTTGCCCACGCAGATCGTCTCGGATAGAGGCGTCCAATTCGTGTCAAAATTCTGGAGGGCTCTCTGTAAACAACTCAAGATTAAATTAAACTTTTCCTCTGCATATCACCCTCAATCCAATGGGCAAGTGGAAAGAATTAACCAGGTCCTGGGTGATTATTTACGGCATTTTGTTTCCTCCCGCCAGGATGACTGGGCAGATCTTCTACCATGGGCCGAATTCTCGTATAACTTCAGAGTCTCTGAATCTTCCTCCAAATCCCCATTTTTCGTGGTGTACGGCCATCACCCTCTTCCCCCCCTCCCTACTCCCTTGCCCTCTGGTTTGCCCGCTGTAGATGAAGTGACTCGTGATCTTTCCACCATATGGAAAGAGACCCAAAATTCTCTTTTACAGGCTTCATCTCGCATGAAAAAGTTTGCCGATAAGAAAAGAAGAGCTCCCCCCATTTTTGCTCCCGGAGACAAGGTATGGCTCTCCGCTAAATATGTCCGCTTTCGTGTCCCCAGTTACAAACTGGGACCACGCTATCTTGGTCCTTTCAAAGTCTTGTGCCAAATTAATCCTGTCTCTTACAAACTTCTTCTTCCTCCTTCTCTTCGTATTCCTAATGCCTTTCACGTTTCTCTTCTTAAACCACTCATCATCAACCGTTTCTCTCCCAAACTTGTTTCTCCCACTCCTGTTTCCGGCTCCTCGGACATCTTCTCCGTAAAAGAGATACTGGCCTCCAAGAAGGTCAGAGGGAAAACCTTTTTTCTGGTCGATTGGGAGGGTTGTGGTCCTGAAGAGAGATCCTGGGAACCTGAGGACAATATCCTAGACAAAAGTCTGCTCCTCAGGTTCTCAGGCTCTAAGAAGAGGGGGAGACCCAAGGGGGGGGGGGTACTGTTACGCCGAGCGCTCCGGTTCCCCGCTCCTCCCCGGAGCGCTCGCCTCACTCTCGCTACCGCAGCGCTCCGGTCAGCTCCACTGACCCGGTGCGCTGCGATACCGTCCCCAGCTGGGATGCGATTCGCGATGCGGGTGGCGCCCGCTCGCGATGCGCATCCTGGCTCCCGTACCTGACTCGCTCTCCGTCTGTCCTGTCCCGGCGCGCGCGGCCCCGCTCCCTAGGGCGCGCGCGCGCCGGGTCTCTGCGATTTAAAGGGCCACTGCGCCGCTGATTGGCGCAGTGGTTCCAATTAGTGTGTTCACCTGTGCACTCCCTATTTGTACCTCACTTCCCCTGCACTCCCTCGCCGGATCTTGTTGCCATTGTGCCAGTGAAAGCGTTTCTTTGTGTGTTCCTAGCCTGTGTTCCAGACCTCCTGCCGTTGCCCCTGACTACGATCCTTGCTGCCTGCCCCGACCTTCTGCTACGTCCGACCTTGCTTCTGTCTACTCCCTTGTACCGCGCCTATCTTCAGCAGCCAGAGAGGTTGAGCCGTTGCTAGTGGATACGACCTGGTCACTACCGCCGCAGCAAGACCATCCCGTTTGCGGCGGGCTCTGGTGAAAACCAGTAGTGACTTAGAACCGGTCCACTAGCACGGTCCACGCCAATCCCTCTCTGGCACAGAGGATCCACCTCCTGCCAGCCGGCATCGTGACATTATCTAATATACTGCCCCTGCCTTATCTAATATCCTGCTCCTGCCTTATCTAATATCCTGCCCCTGCCTCATCTAATATCCTGCCCCTGCCTTATCTAATATCCTGCCCCTGCCTTATCTAATATCCTGCCCCTACCTTATCTAATATCCTGCCCCTGCCTTATCTAATATCCTGCCCCTGCCTTATCTAATATCCTGCCCCTGCCTTATCTAATATCCTGCCCCTACCTTATCTAATATCCTGCCGCTACCTTATCTAATATCCTGTCCCTGCCTTATCTAATATCCTGCCCCTGCCTTATCTAATATCCTGCTGCTACCTTATCTAATACCCTGCCCCTACCTTATCTAATATCCTACCCCTGCCTTATTTAATAACCTGCCTTATCTAATATCCTGCCCCTGCCTTATCTAAATCCTGCCTTATCTAATATCCTGCCCCTGCCTTATCTAATATCCTGCCCCTGCCTTATCTAATATCCTGCCCCTACCTTATCTAATATCCTACCCCTGCCTTATCTAATATCCTGCCCCTGCCTTATCTAATATCCTGCCTCTACCTTATCTAATATCCTACCCTATCTAATATCCTGCCCCTGCCTTATCTAATATCCTGCCCCTGCCTTATCTAATATCCTGCTCCTGCCTTATCGAATATCCTGCCCCTGCCTTATCGAATATCCTGCTCCTGCCTTATCTAATATCCTGCTCCTGCCTTATCTAATATCCTTCCCCTGCCTTATCTAATATCCTGCTCCTGCCTTTTCTAATATCCTGCCCCTACCTTATCTAATATCCTACCCCTACCTTATCTAATATCCTGCCCCTGACTTATCTAATATCCTGCCCCTGCCTTATCTAATATCCTGCCCCTGTCTTATCTAATATCCTGCCTCTACCTTATCTAATATCCTGCCCCTGCCTTATCTAATATCCTGCCCCTACCTTATCTAATATTCTGCCCCTGCCTTATCTAATATCCTGCCCCTACCTTATCTAATATCTTGCCCCTGCCTTATCTAATATCCTGCCCCTGCCTTATCTAATATCCTACTCCTACCTTATCTAATATCTTGCCCCTGCCTTATCTAATATCCTGCCTTATCTAATATCCTTCCCCTGCCTTATCTAATATCCTGCTCCTGCCTTATCTAATATCCTGCCTTATCTAATATCTTGCCCCTGCCTTATCTAATATCCTGTCCCTGCCTTATCTAATATCCTGCCCCTGCCTTATCTAATATCCTGCTCCTGCCTTATCTAATATCCTGCCTTATCTAATATCTTGCCCCTGCCTTATCTAATATCCTGCCCCTACCTTATCTAATATCTTGCCCCTGCCTTATCTAATATCCTGCCCCTGCCTTATCTAATATCCTGCCTTATCTAATATCCTGCCCCTGCCTTATCTAATATCCTGCCTTATCTAATATCTTGCCCCTGCCTTATGTTACAGCTGATCCTGCTTAATTAATATCCTGTTCCTACCTTATATCATAACCTGCCCCTGCTTTATTTGATACCCTGTCCCTACCTTGCCCAGAAATCTGCCCCTGCCTATCAAACAGTCCATCATTGTCTTATCTAATGATCTCCTTTTGCATTCTCTAAAACTCATTACTGCCTATGCAATAACCTGCCCCCTCCACCCCTAGTAACCTGTTCCTCTCTTACCTAATAGAATAATACTGCGCTACAGAATAACCTGTCCCTGCCTTACCAATAGCCGATCCTGCCTTATCCTATAACCTGTCCTTTTCCAATAGCTGATCCTGCCTTATCCAATAACCTTTCCCTGCCTTATCCTATAACCTGTCCCGGCCATATCCTATAACCTGCCCCTGCCTTATCCTATAACCTGTCCTTTTCCAATAGCCGATCCTGCCTTATCCAATAGCCAATCCTAGCCTGATCCTGCCTATTAAATAGAATGTTCCTGCCTTATCTGATATCCTGTTCCTGCCTGTCCATAGACAGTCCCTGTCCTATTTAATAGCCTATTCCTGCTTTTTTTTTTCTTGCCTTGCACCTACCTTATCTAACAGCTTAACCCTGTCTTATGTAACAGCCTGATCCTGCCTTATCTAATATCCTGCCCCTGCCTTATCTAATATCCTGCCTTATCTAATATCCTGCCCCTGCCTTATCTCATATCCTGCCCCTGCCTTATCTAATATCCTGCCCCTGCCATATCTAATATCCTTCACCTGCCTTATCTAATATCCTGCCCCTGCCTTATCTAATATCCTACCTTATCTAATATCCTGCCCCTGCCTTATCTAATATCCTGCCCCTGCCTTATCTAATATCCTAGCCCTATCTTATCTAATATCCTGCCTTATCTAATATCCTGCCCCTGCCTTATCTAATATCCTGCCCCTGCCATATCTAATATCCTGCCCCTGCCTTATCTAATATCCTTTCCCTGCCTTATCTAATATCCTGCCGCTGCCATATCTAATATCCTGCCCCTGCCATATCTAATATCCTTCACCTGCCTTATCTAATATCCTGCCGCTGCCATATCTAATATCCTACACCTGCCTTATCTAATATCCTGCCTTATCTAATATCCTGCCCCTACCTTATCTAATATCCTAGCCCTATCTTATCTAATATCCTGCCCCTGCCTTATCTAATATCCTGCTCCTGCCTTATCTAATATCCTGCCTTATCTAATATCCTGCTCCTGCCTTATCTAATATCCTGCCCCTGCCTTATCTAATATCCTGCCCTTGCCTTATCTAATATCCTGGTCCTGCCTTATCTAATGTCCTGGTCCTGCCTTATCTAATGTCCTGGTCCTGCCTTATCTAATATCCTGCCCCTACCTTATCTAATATCCTGCCCAGTGGCGTTGCGACCCGGGTGCGGGGGGTGCGGCCCGCACCGGGTGACACCAACCTAATGGGGTGACACCAAGATGCTCCGCAGCACCCCCCCTCCCCCATCTGTGCCCGGCCGGCCTCCCATCCGTCAGCCCCCCCCTGCGCTGTGTGTGCGGTGCGCCCGTCCGTCAGCAAACCCCCTCTTTCACCTTCACTGTGCGCCCGAGCGTCATCACCCCCCCCCCCTCACCTTCACCAGCACTGTGCCCGTCCTCCGCTTCCACGTCTGCGCCGGCCTGACGTCACACCGCATGGCCGCGCAGGAGGACGTGAGTTACGTCAATCGCACGGCGCCCGGTGAGAAGGAGCGCTGCGCTGGATGGGTGAGTGTGTATGTCTGTCTCTCTGTCTGTCTCTATCTATGCTTGTGTGTGACTGTGTGTGTTTGTGTGACTCTGTGTGTGTGTCTGTCTGAGTGTGTGTCTCTCTGACTGTGTGTGTGTGTGTGTGTGGGGGGGGGGGGGGGGTGGGGTATAACCAGTGATCTATTGTGGGGAGACTTTGACCCATTGTGGGGAACCTGCAAGGGAACCTGTGGCCTAATGTGGGGAAACTACTACAAATGTGCGGAGTCTATGCTACCTTATGTGGGGAGTCTATGCTACCTTATGTGGGGAATCTGTGCTACCTAATGTGGGGAATCTGTGCTACCTAATGTGGGGAAATTGCTACCTAATGTGGGGTAACTGGTACCTACCTAATGTGGGGGAACTGGTACCAAATGTAGGGAATCTATGCTGCCTAATGTGGGGAATAGATGCTACCTAATGTGGGGAAACTGCGACCTACCTAATGTGGGGGCACTGCTGCCTACCTAATGCTCCCCCCCTGGCAGTAGCACCCTCATCATCCACCAGCAACACCCCCCCCCCCAGCAGCACCTCCATCAACATATCCTGATGGTGGATGATGGGGGTGCTCCTGCCAGGAGGATGATCCTGCCGATGTATGATGGGGGTGATACTGCCAGGGGGGATGGCCAGTAGCACCCTCATCATCCTCCAGCAACACCTCCCCAGTAGTAGCACCCCCATCATCCACTAGCAACACCACCAATACCCCCCTCGTGTTGTAATAGCATCAGCTAACGGATGTTGAGGGGTGTTACTTTGGTTGTGGTATTATATTCAGAGGGTGCACTGTATGGCAACGTTATATTCAGAGGGCGCAGTTTGTGGTAGTATTATTAGAGATGAGCGAACTTACAGTAAATTCAATTCATCACGAACTTCTCGGCTCGGCAGTTGATGACTTATCCTGCGTAAATTAGTTCAGCCTTCAGATGCTCCGGTGGGCTGGAAAAGGTGGATACATTCCTAGGAAAGAGTCTCCTAGGACTGTATCCACCTTTTCCAGCCCACGGGAGCACCGGAAAGCTGAACTCATTTATGCAGGAAAAGTCATCAACTGCCGTACAGAGAAGTTTGTGACAATTTGAATTTACTGTATTTTGCTCATCTCTAAGTATTATATTCAAAGGGCGCAGTGGGTGGCAGTATTATATTCAGAGGGTACAGTATGTGGCGATATTATATTCAGAGAGTACAGTATGGCAGATTTATATTCAGGGGTACAGTATGTGGCAGATTTATATTTAGAGGGTACAGTATGTGGCAGATTTATATTTAGAGGGTACAGTAGGTGGCAGATTTATATTTAGAGGGTACAGTAGGTGGCAGATTTATATTTAGAGGGTACAGTATGTGGCAGATTTATATTCAGAGGGCGCAGTTTGTGGTAGTATTATATTCAGAGGGCGCAGTTTGTGGTAGTATTATATTCAGAGGGTACAGTGTGTGGTAGTATATTCAGAGGGTACAGTATGTGTTGGTATTATATTCAGAATGTACAGTGTGTGGTAGTATTATATTCAGTGGGTATACTGTATGGAAGGTTTATAATCAAAGAGTATAGTGTATAGTAGTATTATATTTAGAGGATACAGTGTCTGTCAGGTTTATAATAATAATTGTTTTCATATAGAGGATGAGAATGCGCTGACATAGTGAGGAGACGTCTGGGCGTCACATTCTACAGACAGAAGTTTTAGCTGGACCAGGCGGTATGTACCATCTGAATTAGATAAGGGAAGACTATAGAGAAGACGTCACCTGTAGTCACTGATATCATTGTACATTCTCCTCTCTATGTCCTATCAGAGCTGTAGTCACTTGTCAGTTCTACAGTTAGGTCAGTGAAACTACAACTCCCAGCATAACCTCACCACTGCATAAAGGGGTACTCTACTGGAAAAAAAAAAATTTTAATCAGCTGGTGCTACAAAGTTAAACAGATTTGTAAATTACTTCTATTTAAAAATCTTAATCCTTCCAGTACTTATTAGCTGCTGTATAAGCGATTCACAGAAAGTTATTTTCTTTTTTAATTTCTTTTCTGTCTGACCACAGTGCTCTGTGCTGACACCTCTGTCCATGTCAAGAACTGTCCATAGTAGGAGAAAATCCCCATAGCAAACCTATCCTGCTCTGGACAGTTCCTGACATGGACAGAGGTGTCAGCAAATAGCACTGTGGTCAGACTGGAAAGAACTACACAACTTCCTGTGGAGCATACACCAGCTTATAAGTACTGTAAGTATTAAGATTTTAAATAGAAGTAATTTTAAAATCTGTTTAACTTTCTGGCACCAGTTGATATAAAAGAAAATGTTTTCCAGTGGAGTACCCCTTTAAGTAATTCTGGGAGCTGTATATTTCAATAGTGAAAACTTCTTTAACACTTTCCTATTCTGTGGCAACTGGTATATCTGATTATTATACTGGAATTTCTCACAATGCGCTACAACAGTGGTGTCTGTCACAACAGGCTAAAAACTTACTGGGGGGAGGGGGTAGGTATGGGGGTGACACCATTTTCTACCGCACCGGGTGACACCAACTCTAGCAACGCCACTGATCCTGCCCCTGCCTTATCTAATATCCTGCCCCTGCCTTATGTTACAGCTGATCCTGCTTAATTAATATCCTGTTCCTACCTTACAGCAACAGGAGAATACAGCAGCACACTGCTAGCACAAAGATATAGATAAAACATGAGTATATGGATAGAACATGAAAAGCTATACAGCTGTAGTGCAATAAATGAAAATATGAAACTATGAAATTATGAGGTACTTAGCTTGCGAATTTGGCGGCCAAATAGCGTGGACCGTTGGTTGTATTACACATACGGGGGAGTGGCTACCTCCATGTTGGCTCCTGCACCCCACCCACCTCTATAAGGTGTATATAAGGAGCCTTGGATGTTTCAGACCTTGCAATGCCTGTTGTACTGTTCACACATAGGCATATTCACAGTGTAGGGTCCGTCCCAGAATGAGGTCAACTTACCGCGGTGGGACGGTCCACGCTATTTTGCCGCCAAATTCGCAAGCTAAGTACCTCATAATTTCATAGTTTCATATTTTCATTTATTGCACTACAGCTGTATAGCTTTTCATGTTCTATCTATATACTCATGTTTTATCTATATCTTTGTGCTAGCAGTGTGCTGCTGTATTCTCCTGTTGCTGTATATTTAGCCCAGCAGCCTGCACCTGTAAGCCAGGTCTTTACAATAGTTTGGAATCAATAGTGCTGGCCAACTTATTCTTTGGCTGTTCCTACCTAATATAATAACCTGCTTTATTTGATACCCTGTCCCTACCTTGCCCAGAAATCTGCCCCTGCCTATCAAACAGTCCATCATTGTCTTATCTAATGGTCTCCTTTTGCATTCTCTAAAACCCATTACTGCCTATGTAATAACCTGCCCCCTCCACCCCTAGTAACCTGTTCCTCTCTTACCTAATAGACTAATCCTGCGCTACAGAATAACCTGTCCGTGCCTTATCCAATAGCCGATCCTGCGTTATCCTATAACCTGTCCTTTTCCAATAGCCGATCCTGCCTTATCCTATAACCTGTCCTTTTCCAATAGCCGATCCTGCCTTATCCAATAACCTTTCCCTGCCTTATCCTATAACCTGCCCCTGCCATATCCTCTAACCTGTCCCTGCCTTATCCTATAACCTGCCCTTTTCCAATAGCCGATCCTGCCTTATCCAATAGCCAATCCTGCCTGACCTGATAGACTGATCCTGCCTCATAGAATAACCTGTCCCTTCCTCCTCTATCATCACAAGTTATTGTTCCAGATCATACATATCCTATGAGCACAATCATGGAGTAAAAACATACCCGGACCCTTGTAAATCTACAGATGGCGTCAGGACCCCTTTGATGTGAAGAGTTAATGCCCAGTCCAGGATCGACCATAGGAGGAGACACGTTGATGGGTTATTATTACTTGGAGCTGAAATATTTCCCCTGGTAAATGGAAGTTTGGAGGGAAGCAGCTAGAAATGTCTCAGGGAGCCGCCATTTATCATAGTAATTGTCTGCTCTGGGATCCATCACCGCGCGGAGGAGGAGGAGGAAACATAATACCACTTATTTACAGAACTCTTCAAATTACTAAGGCGTCCAGATCCCCAAAAAACTGGCAAATTTTTACAATTCTGTTTCAAATTTCAAATTTGGATAACAAAAAAAACCTTCCAGAATCTGGATTCTTCTAATAAGGGGGGAGATTGAATATCAGAGACACTTTGGCCAAATCTACAGCAGAGCCGGATAATTCTATTGTTGTGTTTGCAATTATGTGTCTGAGAAGGAATGGCGGTATAATTGGAAAGGCCGCAATCTGCTCGGTGGGGGACACTCCGCAATTGGCAGTGGGCTAAGGGCGGGATCTCTGCAGTTAAGGGATGAAAAAAGAAAAATGACTGTTTTCTTGCAACAACAGCGCCACACCTGTCAACAGGTTGTTGGTGGAATTGCAGCTCAGTCAACTTTCATTTCGATAGGACTGACCTGCAATTCCAGGTGCAATTCCATGGACAGGTGTGGCGCTGTTGGAAGAAAGAAACTATGTTTATGATAACTGCACTACTCCTTTAACCTCTTAAGTGGCTTTTGGCATTAAAGGACTATTCCGGACATAGACATCTTATCTCCTATCCAAAGTATAGGGGTTAAGATGTCTGATTGCGGAGGGCCCGCTGCTGGGACCCCCCACGATCTCAGTGCAGCACCCGCATTCTGTGCCGGGCTGCAACTCTAGTCTATGAAACCTCTGTGTTTCCGGGACTGGAGACGTGACATCACGCCACGCCCCCTCCATTCATGTCTATGGGAAGGGGCATGACGGCCGTAACACCCCCTCCCATAGACATGAATGGAGGGGGCGTGGCATGATGGCTTGAAGGGGCGAGGCGTGACATCATGTCTCCAGTCCCGGAAACACAGAGTTTTCCAAGACTAAAGCAGCAGCCCGGCACAGTATGCAGGTGCTGCACTGAGATCACGGGGGGTCCCGGCGGCGGGCCCCCCTACAATCAGACATCTTATCCCCTATCCTTTGGATAGAGGATAAGATGTCTATGGCTGGAATACCCCTTTAAAGACACAGCCCATGTGGCTTGGAGGACACTACAATATTGCTAATATATTGGGATACCAGGAGGACCCTTACTACTATATGGGGAGAGAGGAAGGGCCATTACAACCACCAGGCCCGTCGCAAGAGGACAGGCAAACCAAGCAACTGCTTGGGGCCCCGAGCTGGCCCGGGGCCCCCGAGCAGAGCCGGTCTCTGCCTGTCCTCCTGCGCTATACTGTTCTGCAGGCAGCTCGCCCTGTCGGCCTGACAGGCCAGCAGTGCGAGACCCTGCCTGGAGCAGGAAGCAGAGACTGAAGTCCCTGCCTCCGGCTCCTTTTTGTGCCCCGCTCCGGCTCACCTTCACTCAGTCAGCCCAGGATGCGTAATTTCGCGCGTCACCGTCATGACGTCACCGCGCTGAGTCCCATAATTCAAGGGCCGGCGTCCTTGCCCTAGAGCGTGACGTGTCACGTGATGGTGCGCGGTGCGCGAACTCACAGCCTCGTCACAGGATTACCGCGCGCGGCATTTAGTGCTGCGATAGCGACAGTGAGTAAAAGCAATGTTATTTCAAGTTCTAAACTACGTGCCTACTGGGTCTGGGGGGAGGAGGGGAGGAGGTTAATCTGGGGTACTGACGTACTACCTTCCTACAGGGGGGGGGTTAATCTGGGGGGTACTACCTTCCTACAAGGGGGGGGTACTACCTTCCTACAAGGGAGAGGGTTAATCTACGGGGTACTAACTTCCTCCAAGGGAGGGGGGTTAATCTGGGGGGTACTACCTTCCTACAAGGGAGGCGGGGGGGGGGGGGGGTACTACCTTCCTACAAGGGAGAGGGTTAATCTGGGGGGTACTACCTTCCTACAAGGGGGGGGGGGGGTAATCTGGGGGGTACTACCTTCCTACAAGGGATGGGGGGTTAATCTGCGGGGTACTACCTTCCTACAAGGGGGGGGGGGTAATCTTGGGGGGTACTACCTTCCCACAAGGACGGGGGGGGGGTTAATCTGGGGGGTACACAAGGGGGGGGGGTAATCTGGGGGGTACACAAGGGAGGGGGGGGTAATCTGGGAGGATACTACCTTCCTACAAGGGAAGGGGGGGTTAATCTGGGGGGTACTACCTTCCTACAAGGGGGGGGGGGGGTAATCTTGGGGGGTACTACCTTCCCACAAGGGGGGGAGGGTTAATCTGGGGGGTACACAAGGGGGGGGTAATCTGGGGGGTACTACCTTCCTACAAGGGAGGGGGGGGGGGTTAATCTGGGGGGTACTACCTTCCTACAAGGGAGGGGGGGTTGATCTGCAGGGTACTACCTTCCTACAAGGGAGGGGGGGTTAATCTGGGGGGTATTACCTTCCTACAAGGGGGGGTTTAATCTTGGGGGGTACTACCTTCCTACAAGGGAGGGGGGTTTAATCTGGTGGGTACTGCCTTCCTACAAGGGAGGGAGGGGGGTTAATCTTGGGGTACTACCTTCCTACAAGGGAGGGGGGGTTAATCTAGGGGGTACTGCCTGTCTACAAGGGGGGGTTAATCTGGGGGTACAACCTTCCTACTGGGGGGCAGGTAGTACCCCCAGATTAACCCCCTCACCCCCAGTAGGAAGGTAGTACCCCCAGATTAACCCCCTCCCCCAGCAGGCATGTACTACCCCCAGATTAACCCCCCCCCCCAGTAGGCAGGTAGTGCCCCCCATACCGTATGCACTGACTGGCTGTCTGGTAGCGCCCCCTACAATACAGGGAGGTATTACATGCTCTGTACTCTTTACCTGTATTACTGAAGTGTATGCACTGACTGGTGTCTGGTAGCGCCCCCTACAGTACAGGGAGGTATTACATGTTCTGTACTCTTTACCTGTATTACTGAAGTGTATGCACTGACTGGTGTCTGGTAGCGCCCCCTACAGTACAGGGAGGTATTACATGTTCTGTACTCTTTACCTGTATTACTGAAGTGTATGTACTGACTGGTGTCTGGTAGCGCCCCCTACAGTACAGGGAGGTATTACATGTTCTGTACTCTTTACCTGTATTACTGAAGTGTATGCACTGACTGGTGTCTGGTAGCGCCCCCTACAGTACAGGGAGGTATTACATGTTCTGTACTCTTTACCTGTATTACTGAAGTGTATGCACTGACTGGTGTCTGGTAGCGCCCCCTACAGTACAGGGAGGTATTACATGTTCTGTACTCTTTACCTGTATTACTGAAGTGTATGCACTGACTGGTGTCTGCTAGCGCCCCCTACAGTACAGGGAGGTATTACATGTTCTGTACGCTTTACCTGTATTACTGAAGTGTATGCACTGACTGGTGTCTGGTAGTGCCCCCTACAGTACAGGTAGGTATTACATGTTCTGCACTCTACCTGTGCCAGGGTTAGCTGCGCTCCTTTTGGACACCAGGTGAGGGCGGCTACATTTCGTGTGTACTGTACAGGACCCTGAAGAAGCTCCTGTCCTCTATATAGACCAGTCTGTCCAAACCAGGGTCCCTCCAGCTGTTGCAAACCTACAACTCCCAGCATGCCTGGACAGCCTTTGGCTGTCCAGTCATGCTGGGAGTTGTAGTTTTGCAACAGCTAGAGGCACACTGGATGGGAAATAACTGATATAGACAGTGATTTACAGCTCCCAGCAGATCTTTATTACTTTTATATGTAAGGATTTGCTTTATCTGTATTAGTTATCTACTTATTTTTCTTTAATCCTCACCTTTACTATTTCGGATGACATTTTGGGGCTTCAAAACCAATTATCAGGTTTCCATAGAGTTCTGGTCCCAACATACAATGGTTTCAACATACAATGGTCGTCCTGGAACCAATTAATATTGTAACTTGAGGCATTACTGTATATTGGATTGTATCCAATATACATTAAACATTTGCAAAAAAAACACCACTGTACCATACAATTTGTATGGTACAGTGGTGTTTTTTGCAAATGTTCATTTGTTCAAAATGTTCAAATTCCATGCACATTAAATGCAACAGCACAGTGCAAATACTGCTGTTGCATTTAATGTGCATGAAAATTGCACTGTAAACCTTCTTAATTATTTATATCCTGCCCCTGCCTTATCTAATATCCTGCCCCTACCTTATTTAATATCCTGCCCTTACCTTATCTAATATCCTGCCCCTGCCTTATCTAATATCCTGCCCCTGCCTTATCTAATATTCTGCCCCTGCCTTATCTAATATCCTGCCCCTACCTTATTTAATATCCTGCCCTTACCTTATCTAATATCCTGCCCCTGCCTTATCTAATATCCTGCCCCTGCCTTATCTAATATCCTGCCCCTACTTTATCTAATATCCTGCCCCTACCTTATCTAATATCCTGCTCCTGCCTTATCTAGTATCCTGCTCCTGCCTTATCTAATATCCTGCCCCTACCTTATCTAATATCCTACCCCTGCCTTATCTAATATCCTGCCCCTGCCTTATCTAATATCCTGCCCCTACTTTATCTAATATCCTGCCCCTACCTTATCTAATATCCTGCTCCTGCCTTATCTAGTATCCTGCTCCTGCCTTATCTAATATCCTGCCCCTACCTTATCTAATATCCTACCCCTGCCTTATCTAATATCCTACCCCTGCCTTATCTAATATCCTGCCCCTGCCTTATCTAATATCCTACCCCTACCTTATCTAATATCCTGCTCCTGTCTTATCTAATATCTTACCCCTACCTTATCTAATATCCTGCCCCTACCTTATCTAATATCCTGCTCCTGCCTTATCTAATATCCTGCCCCTACCTTATCTAATATCCTGCCCCTGCCTTATCTAATATCCTGCCCCTGCCTTATCTAATATCCTGCCCCTGCCTTATCTAATATCCTGCCCCTGCCTTATCTAATATCCTGCCCCTGCCTTATCTAATATCCTGCCCCTGCCTTATCTAATATCCTGCCCCTACCTTATCTAATATCCTGCTCCTGCCTTATCTAATATCCTGCCCCTGCCTTATCTAATACCCTGCCCCTTCCTTATCTAATATCCTGCCCCTGCCTTATCTAATATCCTGCCCCTGCCTTATCTAATATCCTGCCCCTGCCTTATCTAATATCCTGCCCCTGCCTTATCTTATATCCTGCCCCTGCCTTATCTAATATCCTGCCCCTGCCTTATCTAATATCCTGCCCCTGCCTTATCTAATATCCTGCTCCTGCCTTATCTAATATCCTGCTCCTGCCTTATCTAATATCCTGCCCCTGCCTTATCTAATATCCTGCCCCTGCCTTATCTAATATCCTGCCCCTGCCTTATCTAATATCCTGCCCCTGCCTTATCTAATATCCTGCCCCTGCCTTATCTAATATCCTGCCCCTGCCTTATCTAATATCCTGCTCCTGCCTTATCTAATATCCTAACCCTACCTTATCTAATATCTTGCCCCTGCCTTATCTAATATCCTGCCCCTGCCTTATCTAATATCCTGCCCCTACCTTATCTAATATCCTGCTCCTGCCTTATCTAATATCCTGCCCCTGCCTTATCTAGTATCCTGCTCCTGCCTTATCTAATATCCTGCCCCTGCCTTATCTAATATCCTGCCCCTACCTTATCTAATATCCTGCCCCTGCCTTATCTAATATCCTACCCCTGCCTTATCTAATATCCTGCCCCTGCCTTATCTAATATCCTGCTCCTGCCTTATCTAATATCCTGCCCCTGCCTTATCTAGTATCCTGCTCCTGCCTTATCTAATATCCTGCCCCTGCCTTATCTAATATCCTTCTCCTGCCTTATCTAATATCCTGCTCCTGCCTTATCTAATATCCTGCTCCTGCCTTATCTAATATGTGTGTGAACTTAAACTGTATGGCTATGCTGTGGTTCCTGTAGGCTTTGCGTGCGTAAGGTGGGGGGGCCCTCCATGTCTATTTTGCTTGGGGCCCCCAAATTCCTTCAAACGGCCCTGACAACCACATGGGAACAGGGGGAAGGACCTGACAGCTATATGGGGTCATATAACGGTCCTTACAACTATATTAGGGCTATATGACATCCTTTACTAAAATATGATAGCTATATAGACCGACACAAGTCACATCTATATCACGGGGCCTCGCTGGAGCCTCGCATTGCTCTTCTAGGTAACCGTACAATGTAATCGATCAGGTTTTACAGGAGACACCCGCACAGAGCACACTTATAACATTTGTCGGAACTAGATAAAATGGCCTCTCAGAACAGGTATTTAGAGGGCGATTAAGAAACAAACAAATAATACCAAACTGACACACATTACTATGGTGCTATGAGCTGCACGACAACAAAAAAGTAAAAAGAAAATTGGGTTGTGCACTTTTTAAAGTACTCGATCCAGTGGAGAAACACCACAATAATATTAACCTACAAAGATCTCAAAGGAAACTACATTATGGAAACATACGGCTGTGGTAATAGCAGGTACTTACATCACTGGCTATACCCCCCTAAAATATAGAAAGTACTAGTATTGTTCCGATGCATGAACCATGCAACTGACCGAAGTTAAGCTACAAAAAGACACCATCCTAAGAGTGGGTATATGCAGAGTAAATGGGACTCTTTACTTGTTTTTCCGTATTGATGTATGAGGTGTACTACTGGGGTGATGTCACAGTTCATGACACCAGGGTAATATTAACCACCATGCTCCAAGGTTTAGAAAGTTCTCCTGGGCCAAGCGCTGGGGACAATAATGGCCACTGATGCAGGGTTTACAGAAATCTTTTACTGAGGCAGGAATGATGGTAATATCCTTAGCAGTACAGATGAGAGCAGGGGAAGTGCAGAGTAACCATGTAGATCAGTGGTTCTTAACCTTGTTGGAGGTCCTGAACCCCACCAGTTTCATATGCGCATTCACCGAACCCCTCTTAATTGGAAAAATAAAATATGATTTGTTCAAATAGAAAAAAAGGAGGTGTATATTTAAGTATATATTTATACATAGGTGCACAAAATGAACAAATCCATTAAGAACAAAGAACAAAACCATGAAAACCTGATCTTCACACAAAAACATAATGAATATTTACTGCAAATCAGTGACTTCTGCTGTTGTCTTTCAGAGACCAGTTCAGAAATGTGCGGCTTTACCTTGGCAAGTGCCACTCTCATGTCATTAGGCAGACAGAGTTCCCCCACATTATGCAGGCAGTGTTCCCCCCACATTAGGCAGGCAGTGTTCCCCCAAATTAGGCAGGCAGTGTTCCCCCAAATTAGGCAGGCAGTGTTCCCCCACATTAGGTTGGCAGTGTTCCCCCACATTAGATTGGCAGTGTTCCCCCACATTAGGCAGGCAGTGTTCCCCCACATTAGGCAGACAGAGTTCCCCCACATTAGGCAGGCAGTGTTCCCCCACATTAGGCAGGCAGTGTTCCCTCACATTAGGCAGACAGAGTTCCCCCACATTAGGCAGGCAGTGTTCCCCCACATTAAGCAGACAGAGTTCCCCCACATTAGGCAGGCAGTGTTCCCCCACATTAGGCAGGCATTGTTCCCCCCACATTAGGCAGGCAGTGTTCCCCACATTAGGCAGGCAGTGTTCCCCCAAATTAGGCAGGCAGTGTTCCCCCACATTAGGTTGGCAGTGTTCCCCCACATTAGGCAGACAGAGTTCCCCCACATTAGGCAGGCAGTGTTCCCCCACATTAGGCTGGCATTGTTCCCCCCACATTAGGCAGGCAGTGTTCCCCACATTAGGCAGGCAGTGTTCCCCCACATTAGGCAGGCAGTGTTCCCCCCACATTAGGCAGGTAGTGTTCCCCCACATTATGTTGGCAGTGTTCCCCCATATTAGGTTGGCAGTGTTCCCCCACATTAGGCAGACAGAGTTCCCCCACATTAGGCAGGCAGTGTTCCCCCCACATTAGGCAGAAAGAGTTCCCCCACATTAGGCAGACAGTGTTCCCCCACATTAGGCAGGCAGTGTTCCCCCACATTAGGCAGACAGTTCCCCCACATTAGGTAGGCAGTGTTCCCCCACATTAGGCAGACAGAGTTCCCCCACATTAGGCAGGCAGTGTTCCCCACATTAGGTTGGCAGTGTTCCCCCACATTAGGTTGGCAGTGTTCCCCCACATTAGGTTGGCAGTGTTCCCCCACATTAGGTTGGCAGTGTTCCCCCACATTAGGTTGGCAGTGTTCCCCACATTAGGCAGGCAGTGTTCCCCCACATTAGGCAGGCGGTGTTCCCCCACATTAGGCAGGCGGTGTTCCCCCACATTAGGCAGACAGAGTTCCCCCACATTAGGCAGGCAGTGTTCCCCACATTAGGCAGGCGGTGTTCCCCCACATTAGGCAGGCAGTATTCCCCCACATTAGGCAGGCAGTGTTCCTCCACATTATGTAGGCCAGTGGTCTTCAACCTGCGGACCTCCAGATGTTGCAAAACTACAACTCCCAGCATGCCCGGACAGCCAATGGCACAGGTTGAAGACCACTGATGTAGGCAGTGTTCCCCCACAGACATACAGCCTCCAGCCATATACAGTGTATGCCTGTGTACTGCCCACTTCAGTGCTCCGGCTGTAGCAGTAGGTCTCGGGACCAGTGGTCGGAGCACCAAAGATGACGTGCCGCTGGTCACTTACCAAGCTGGCCTGCGCGCGTCTTCATCCTTCTCTATCCTCCAGTCCTCGGCGCCTTCATTTCCATGGGCGCACGCACGGGACATCAGTGACGTCCTGGCGTGTGCTATGTCCCGGCAGCCCTGCGTTTTTAAACTTAACGCGGGGCCACAGAGAGCTAATAGTGATGGGGGGAATTGCCCCGTCGCTACAGGACGGGCAAACACCGGCTCTGCTCGGGCCCCGGGCCAGCTCTTGGCCCCAAGCAATTGCTTGGTTTGCCTGTCCTGTTGCGACCTCCCCCGCCGAACCCCCGGGACTGACTCACCGAACCCCTGGGGTTCGATCCAGTTGTTAGAGTGCGTTGTTTATGGCCTGGGGGTTGGTCAGTGCAATTTCTGTCACTGGAGCCCTATGGTTTCCAGCTACGCCCCTTCGTAAAACCCAGTTCTGCTGTCTAATGACCAGCTGGTGTCATGGCTAAGTCTTATGGCCTGAGTTCTTGTCCTATAACTTGGCCCTGCTGTAAGTCTTATGGGTATCTGAGCCCTGGAAGTAACAGTTGGGACTTAGTTAAGACAACTGCTATTAAGTGAAGCCCAATCCGGCTGTCTAATGACCAGATGGTTTTCATGGCTAAGTCTTATGGCCTAAGTTCCTTTCCTTCTATTTGGCCCTACTGTAAGTCTTGGGGGTATCTGAGCACCGGGAGCCACAATTAGAACTTAGTTCTGTTAAAACTTGACACAATATACCGTATTTTTCACCGTATAAGACCCACTTTTTCTTACTCAAAACTGGGGGGAAAAAGTCGGTGTGTCTTATTCGGCGAATACACCCCTATCGCGGCGGTCCCTGCGGCCATCAACGGCCGGGACCCGTGGCTAATACAGGACATCACCGATCGCGGTGATGCCCTGTATTAACCCTTCAGACGCGGCGATCAAAGCTGACCGCCACGTCTGAAGGGAAAGTGACACTAACCCGGCTGTTCAGCGATTTCACCGCGGCGGTCCCGAACAGCCCGACTGAACAGCTGGGTTAGTGCTTACAGGACACCGGGAGGGACCTTACCTGCCTCCTCGGTGTCTTCTCCGTTCAGGGATCCTCTGTATGGCCGGCGCTCACCTTCCTCGTCATCACGTACGTGCGTCGGCGTGCGTAACGACGTGATGGCGGCGACGGAGAGCGAGGATACCCGGCCGGCAGCAGAGACGTTCCGGAGCGACGGGGAAACGGCGACAGCGATGGAGCGACATCCAGGGCAGCGGTGACGGGTCCGGAGCGGCGGGGACACGTGAGTATTACCTCCTATGCAGCGGTCTTCAACCTGCGGAGCTCCAGATGTTGCAAAACTACAACTCCCAGCATGCCCGGACAGCCAACGGCTGTCCGGGCATAGTGGGAGTTGTAGTTTTGCAACATCTGGAGATCCGCAGGTTGAAGACCACTATTGGGTTCAAAATCTTTATTTTTTTCGATTTTGCACCTATAAATTGGGTGCGTCTTATACGCCGGTGCGTCCTATAGGGCGAAAAATACGGTACATGGCTTCCAATGCAGCTTCACTCAAGATTGGCAATTTTTTTTTTTTTTGGCAAATACTGTTCCATAACCAGGAAGATCCACTGTTCAAGACACCAAATGGAAGTTTTCTCCAATCTTTCTTAAAAAGGATAGAAAAAACAAAAAAAAAAACAAAAAAAAATAAAAAAAAACACCAGATTTGACAGAAGAAGAGGACCCAAGAAATTCCTGATTTGACGACAAAATGTTTTTGAAAGAACAGATTGTAGGAGACAACGTTACCATCGTTTTTGAAGGTCTTCACAATACAATAACCACATCCCAGATTATCTATCCAGAGATAATAGGAAATGTGCCTTTAATTACCTGCAAATCCTCCTTTTTTATAGACTCTCCAAAACAGGAATTTTGGGCTTTTTACACCAGGACATATGGGTTTAATAAAACCTGAGCATGGCTGGGCGTCTGCTCCTCCAATATATCCTTATGTGTGATAGATCTTTTCAGAATTTTTTTTTATTTTTTTTTTTTAACTTGAAATGGAAAATAATTGGCGCGGATTAAACAGGACCATATGCCGCGAGCATTACCCAGGACACAGGAAACAATTATGTGACAGATTTAGAACTATTCTTCCTATATTGAGAGGATCGGTTCCCAGTTCTCTCTGAACATATATAATAAAATATAAAAAAAAAAAAACATCCAAGACCTGAGCTCATTATCCCAGGCAATACTTGGCATCGCATCCGAATTCTGCCATGCCGTGATATCGAGCACTGACAGATACCGTCATGTGCCGCGCCATGGAATCCATCCTTCCCCTACATCATTACCGTGGATCCCGTCCATCTCTATCCTAATGGTTCTCATTCTTCTCCCCATCTCGATTAACAACGCGCACATTGTTATTGTAAGGAACTCAACCGGAACCATAAATCCTCCAAGAGTTAGGCTAATGTGAGCCGTGACTGTTCGGTGAATGTGTTGTGGGAATCTATAACTCGATTACCAACTTGGCTGCCAATGAAGAGAAAATGCTTAAAGGGATGGGGGGCATTTTTTTAAATGGGGTACTCCACTGGAAAACATTTTTTTTTTAAATCAACTGGTGCCAAAAAGTTAAACAGATTTGTAAATGACTTCTATTAAAAAAAATCTTAATCCTTCCAGTACTTATCAGCTGCTGTTTTGATCCACAGGAAGTTCTTTTCTTTTTGAATTAGTCTGTCCACAGTGCTCTCTGCTGACACCTCTGTTCTTGTCAGGAACTGTCCAGAGCAGAAGCAAATCCCCATAGCAAACCTCTCCTGCTCTGGACAGTTCCTGACGTGGACAGAGGTGTCAGCAGAGAGCTCTGTAGTATACAGCAGCTGATACGTACTGGAAGGATTAAGATTTTTCAATAGAAGTCATTTACAAATCTGTTCAACTTTCTGGCACCAGTTCATTTAAAAGAAAATGTTTTCCAGTGGAGTACCCCTTTAACCCATTTTGAATACTCTGACCTTGGTTGAATATGACTGTATCCTTCTGTCATTAATGGAGAGCATGAAATTCAGGGCATATCAAAGTTGAAGAAAGTGGTGGAAGGTTGTCCCCCAAGACCATATCAGAGAAGGGTCCAGAGAGTCTTGAGTATATACTTTATATATGACCTAGAGTCTAGATTGTCACACTCTACCAGACCTTTGAACTTTAACAATGGAGAAGGCCAAGGGTGCCCCATAGTAATGTCAACTGTGATGTCTCTAAAGGTGCAAATTTAGCTCGGGAGACTTTCATCTAAGTGCAGACCGGTGTGGTGCCATATTTTGTGTTTTGCCGTGGAAGACAGCTCCATTGGCTGAAATGCACACACTCGCCCCCTACCATTGGTTCCTGGCGGGGCTGGGGAGCGGGAGGTGTGCAGGTGTCACATGGGCCTTGTGATTTACTCAAGGAAAATCCAAAAAGAAGCTATATGAAAGAAATTATGTTCATAGTTGGGCTTATCCAGAGGTGACATCCAGGCATAAGGTTATGTCAATGGTTCAGTCAAATATTATACAAAACAATTGGGGAAGGGTCATACTTGATTTTTGGGTTTAGTAGGGTTCTCCAAGCTTTGCTTGGACCAGATGTGTCTCCATATAAGGGCATATGGTATCAGTCTTTACTTCCTTAAAGTATTTTTTGGGAATCAAGACTTTGTGCTGTATTTCCTTAGCATCTGGCAAAAGATATATTGACCTTCTTAATTTCCCACCAAAGGCTTATCATGAATGTTCAGGATGGCAGAAAGTGCACACTATAAGTGAAATTCGTAGAGTGTCAATTGTCTTCTCTTCAAGCATTCATCAAATTATATTGTGGACCTGGCCCTCTGTTAAGTAAGGGGATGGGCAATTGGCCCCTTCTGTAGGGTTATTTCCACACTTAAGATCAGTGGTCTCCAAACTGTGGACCTTCAGCCATGGTCTCCAAACTGGTCTCCAAACTGTGGACCTTCAACCATGGTCTCCAAACTATGGACCTTCAGCCATGGTATCCAAACTGTGGACCTTCAGCCATGGTCTCCAAACTGTGGACCTTCAACCATGGTCTCCAAACTATGGACCTTCAGCCATGGTCTCCAAACTGGTCTCCAAACTGTGGACCTTCAGCCATGGTCTCCAAACTGTGGACCTTCAGCCATGGTCTCCAAACTGGTCTCCAAACTGTGGACCTTCAGCCATGGTCTCCGAACTGTGGACCTTCAGCCATGGCCTCCAAACTGTGGGCCTTCAGCCATAGTAACATAGTTCATAAGGTTGAAAAAACCAGACCAGAGTCCATCAAGTTCAACCTATATCCCTAATGAGTCCCTACTGAGTTGATCCAGAG
Source organism: Hyla sarda (assembly GCF_029499605.1). NCBI lineage: Eukaryota > Metazoa > Chordata > Amphibia > Anura > Hylidae > Hyla > Hyla sarda. The sequence goes on along the minus strand of NC_079190.1, from coordinate 13,321,430 downwards.
GAAGGCAAAAACCCCTCATACTAGAGGTAAAAATTCCTTCCCTACTCCAAATATGGAATCAGAAAAAATCCCTGGATCAACGTTCTGTCCCTATAAATCTAGTATACATAACCAGCGATGTTATTACTCTCCAAGAATTCATCCAGACCCCTTTTGAACTCTTTTACAGAGTTCACCATGACCACTTTCTCTGGCAGAGAGTTCCATAGTCTCACTGCTCTTAGGCTTCTTTCACACTACAAAATTCTCAGTTTTTAAAGATCCGTATGAAGTTCCGTTTTTTGGTGACGGAAGATAGTAACGGGAGAAATAGTGCATGCACTATTTCTCCCGTTACTATCTTCCGTCACAAAATAACGGCCGTTATTAATAACGGGCTATAACGGGTTAATATGGCTATTAGAAAAATCCCATAGACTATAATGGGATTTTCTAACTACCGTTTTCAGCTGCTTTTCAGACGTAACTTCGTATGGATCTTTAAAAACTGAGAATTTTGTAGTGTGAAAGGGGCCTTATAGTAAAGAACCCCCGTCTGTGCTGGTGTAGAAACCTTCTTTCCTCAAGACGTAGAGGATGCCCCCTTGTTATAGATTTGCCCCCTTGTTTTAGATAACATGGTCTCCAAACTGGTCTCCTAACTGTGGACCTTCAGCTGTGGTCTCCAAACTAGTAAACAAGCATGAATACAAAAAACACAACAAAGATTGGGTTACTATACACGTCAAAATATATTAACTTAGAAATTATATGGTATAATCCAATTACTAATAGTAACGCACTCAAGGTGCAAATAAACCCAGATCACTACAGCTAGTATGAACTCCCATACATATTAACACAACAAAAGAAAATGGAGTCACTTTATAAAAATATACAAAATCCAGAATTTATTAAGTCACATATACTTAAAAACACATTGGAGGCATAACACACTCAATGGGGGATAGAAAACAAAAAACACCAAGGTGTCACACTGTACCCCGTTCACTGAAAGTGATAACACATAATAAATATATATATAATGAAGAGCTACAAAGAAGAGGAAAAACAGCCCTATAGTAGTAAATACATACTTAGACAATGCACAGTCCCGGGGAACAGGGTGACACCACCCCAACGCAGCGTTTCGGACAAGCCTTTGTCGAGTAAACAAGTAAAGTACACAAAATATTGCACTACACCTTCAGCCATGGTCTCCAAACTGTGGACCTTCAGCCATGGTCTCCAAACTGGTCTCCAAACTGTGGACCTTCAGCTGTGGTCTCCAAACTAGTAAACTGGTGTCCAAATTGTGGGTCTTCTACCATGGTATCTAAACTGGTCACAAACTGTGGACCTTCAGCTGTTGTCTCCAAACTGTGGATCTACAGCTGTGGTCTCCAAACTGGTCTCCAAAGACTGGTCTCCAAACTGTGGACCTTTAGCTGTGGTCTCCAAACTGGTCTCCAAACTGTGGAACTACAGCTGTGGTCTCCAAACTGGTCTCCAAAGACTGGTCTCCAAACTGTGGACCTTTAGCTGTGGTCTCCAAACTGGTCTCCAAACTGTGGACCTTCACTGTTGCAAAAATACAACTACCAGCAAGCCCAGACAGCCGTTGGCTGTCCGGGGCATGCTGGTAGTTATATTTTTGCAAGAGGTGGAGGTCCACAGGATGGAGACCACCAATTTAGATGATACAGTAGGGACCAAGCAAAATAGATGACAGCCTACAACATTAGGTATGGAGGAAACCATGAAGATCCCAATGATCTACTCTGATCCTTATGGTCTTCTCTTCTATAGAGTGCACCTGGACTCTAGTGGTTCAGGGTCCCAAAGGTCCCACCACAACCAATCAGACTTTGTCCAGAGCTCTACCTGTGTAGGTGTCAGTCTTGCCTGTGGTTCTTGCATTGTTTATGTTATTTTGTATCAGTAAACAATGTTACACCTTTTGTAGCATTTTATGGGTCTTCTTTAGCTGTTGAGTGAGTGTATTGTTACATTGCTGTGTGGATACAGTGTATAGAGCCTATTAACCGTAACAAGGTAAGATGATACTTCCTGGAGAATGATAGTCTCCAGCTTTTACCGGAGAACATCATAATTCCCTCTTTCAACACATCCCACCTTAAACACAGTAACCACCTTATCGTTGGCGGGCCGTCAGTCCCGCCTCTACTAACTTGTATCCATCCCAAATCCCATTGCCAGACACTATTACCTCACTCATCACTATTCATCTGCCAAACCGCTATACAAATCCCTACACTGGGTCTAGTGTATTATTAATATTGCACTGAGGTTGATTCCCCTGTATACAGAACCTATAGAGAAAGGGGAGGGGCTGGGACAAAACCTCCCCACCAGCAGAATAGTAAGTGCAGCTCTGGAGTATTATACAGGATATAACTCAGGATCAGTACAGGATAAGTAATGTAATGTATCTACATAGTGACCCCACCAGCAGAGTAGTGAGTACAGCTCTGGAGAGACGTTGGGTGTGTCTGAGCTCCTGTGACTACCAGCAGACTATCAGAGAAGCAGAGTTTTTCACCAGCCCCTACCCTGGTGTGTGGCAGGCGCCTGGGTTGGTTTTTCCTGCTATGGACCCCAGAATTCCATCGTCCACTCCCCGATTATGGCCGGCTGGGAGTGTCAGGGAGCATGCAACGGCCAGTAGCCAGGATGGGGTGAGGCGTTCAGCCAGGACCCACAACATCCCCCCCCCCTCCCCCATCCCCGATCCCCTGCTGGAAGCTGCAAAGCTTCCAGCAAAAGTGTCTCCAGGCAAAGGAGTGCAGGAAAGGCTACGGTATCTGGTTCCTCTGAACCCCAGCAATGGGGAGTAAAGGGGCTCAGAGAATCCCTGGCTACCTTCGGATCCAGAATCCAGGCTAAGATGGTGGAATACGAACAACTCGGCAAACAACTCAGAGGCCTGAGGGAAGAGCTGAAGCTTGTGTCTTACCAGGCAAATCATGCAGCCAAGACCAAGAGAGCAGCATTCACTGCAAAGGTGAGATCGTTAAAGAAAGAGGTGGAGGATCTGGTGCAGCTGAGGTCTGACATTGTGGCTGGAGCTGGATTCCTCAGTGAGAAGCTGATCAATAAGGAAAGGTTCTCCAACATGCGAACCTCCAGAGGTTCAGAAAAACAGCATGATGACTGCCAGAGCGAGGAGGAGGAGATGGAGGAAGGTGATGGAGGTGAGGAGGGCAATGTGAGTGGGGGGGATATGGACATGGGTTCTGTTGGTGCCACCAATGTTGCCCCTGACCCCCCACTTACCCTGAGTGAGGACTACATAATGGCAGCTCAGGTGGACTTACCTCCCTCCAGCGAGGATGAGGACGGTGATGGAAGTGACTGTGGTGAAGGCAGCGGCTTGGCGGATGGGGGTCTCCTGTGGGCGATTGTGATGCAGGAGTCCCCCACCCGTCTGGAAAATTTTTCTTTTGGAGAAGATCTGGGCCCAGAGGAGAAGAGGAGGAATAAAAAAAAGGGCAAGAAGAGGAAAAAAACTGAAGGGCAGATAAAGTTTGTGTTTTCTCCCCTCCAGCAGTCTGGGCCGGCTGAGAAGTTGGTTCAGGGTGCTGGGTCCCCCAATCTGCCAGACCCCGTTTCTGTAGTGTATCCCCCATACAGTAGTGCACCCAAAATGTCCGCGGGTGCTATAGAAAATAAAGGGCACCCTCCTGTGAGGGGGGAGGGTGTCCAGGCACCAGAAAATGGCGGCAGTCTCACCCACCCGGTTGAAGTGAGCGGTACAGGTCCTGGCACTGCAGGAAACTCCCCTGTGAGAGGAGGGGAGTGTCCGGGCACCGGACCTTGGTGGTTCAGGGGGCGGTCCCCTATGTGCGGTCGATACCGTTTCTGGCGCTGCGGGGCACTCATCTGTAAAGGGGGAGGTTCCCTGCATGTCAGCTGCAGTAGGCGGGGCAGGAGTGCGTCCGGAGGGACAGCTCCTGCCAAAATCCATGACTTTGTGTGATGGGGCGGGGCCACCCATATCAGAGGCGGAGCCTGTGTCTGCACCCCAGAAGACTGGAAATGCAACCCTAGTCCTGAAACCTGCGACCCTTATACATAATGCAATAGACCCAGCCAGCCCAGCCTGTAATATACAGAGTTTAGGCAAGAGTGAAAGTGAGAGCAAAAATGTGTGGAAAAATGGTAATGTGCAGTGTGTGAGTTATGGTAGTGCGCATGGGAGGAGTTGTAGTAGCACTGTGGATGAGGGGGGTGCAAGCGGAGTGCAAGTGATGGGTGCAAGTGGAGTGCAAGAGAGGGGTGCAAGTGGAGTGCAAGAGAGGGGTGCAAGTGGAGTGCACGAGAGGGGTGCAAGTGGAATGCAGGTGAGGAGTGGTAGTGGAATGCCAGAGAGAGGTTTGACTGACACCTCAGCTAAGAACAAGGGTCCTGGTTTGGGATCTGGGTCAGGTCCTGGTTCGACTGCCCCCCCCCCCCCCCCCCCCGGTAGAGGCTGCTTCTCCCAGAAGTTATGCCAGCGTCACTGCCGGGGGATTAGGGGGATCCCCATCTCCATCTGGCTCTGGGGGTCACTTGCAACAGAGCCTCCTGGAGGCTCTACGTAGGGGAGACAGGTCAATCCATGTAGAGGGGAGGGGTGAGGTTGACCTGTCTTTTTGGATAGAAAGATACGGCTTAGGCGCCTTCCGAGAACAAAACGGGGGGGTGGTTTCGTCCCTCCCAACATCCGGGCAGGAAAGTGGCCGTAGGAATGTGGTCCGTTTAGTGTGGAGGGGCGAAGATGCGTGTCCGCCTCGGGGTAAGGTGGTTGAGCTCCTCCTCCGGATGGAATTCAGGACAAGTGACATCTTTGCCCTGATCCACCCCTACGGTACTTCCGAATTTGACATCAGCTTCGTTCGGCCGGAGGGTTTGGAACTCTTCTGGTCGAACTATGAGGTGGTGAAAAGTGATCCCGGCTGGTGGGATTTCGCCGTAAAGGCCATATCCCGTCAGAATCTGGCCAAGAAAGTGACCGTTTTGACACGTAACGAGTCACTGTCTTGCTATGACATCATGACCTGGCTCAGCCGATATGGGGATGTGACGGACATGCCAAAAAAGAACTATGACGAACATGGGATCTGGTATGGGGCCTGGACCTTTTCCGTCAAACTGAAGCATTCGGGGAGCACTGTTGCCCACATCCCATCAGCTGCTTTTCTTGGGAGAGACAGAATCCAAGTTTTCTACCAGGGGCAGCCCAAGGTCTGTCACAGGTGTGGCAGCCCCACCCACTTTAGCGCAGCCTGTACCGTGCAGGTCTGTGCACTGTGCGGTGGGGTAGGTCATCTTGCCGCATCCTGTAGGCAGATCCGGTGTCATCTGTGTGGTGTCTTAGGACACCCTTTCAGCCGTTGTCCTAGTGCCTTTGCCCGAGCTACTGTCACCTTGGCTGGGGAGAGCAGTAATGTTGCCTCAGCTGGGGAGGGCACGAGTGCGGGTGAAGGTGCAACAGGGTCAGTGAGGAGGAAAAGTCCCGCCAAGCTGAGGCGGGAGGCTAATTGCAGAAGGAGCAGGGAGCTGGAGAGTTCCCATGTGGCAGGGGTAGCTTCTGACCCTGCTCCAGAGGTTAGTCCTGAAACTGCTGAGGCCCTGGAGGAGAATGTGCTGGAGGAGGAAGTGAGGAGAATCTGTGGAGAAGAGGGCAGCAAGGCCGATCTTTCCGATTCCTCCCACTATGAAAGTGTGGATGAGGAGGGTGAAGAGCAGCCAAAAAAGAAGGGCAATAAAAGGGGAAATAAGAGGTCGGAGCCCTCTAGTCCCCGTGCTACGGACCAGGTCCCAAGCGGAAGCCTACCTGCCCCCCCTCTGATTGATCTGTCTAACCGGTACTCTGTCCTTGATGACATCTTCTCCCCCTCTTTGGAGGGGGTGGTCGAGGATGGGGTACCTGAAGTGGGGGAGCCTCCGGGAGGAACTGGGCCCTGTCCTGATGGGGCGGTTTCCTCAGAGGATGGGGCCAAACCAGAGCCAGACGGAGATGGGGATTCAAAAATGGACCAATCAGAGTCTAAAAAAAGGCTAAAAGAGAAAGAAGCCTCCTCGTCTGGGGATGAGGGGGTAAAGAAAAAACTGAAATGAGGGAGTTAGGGCCGTCTAACTCAATCACCCATGATGGCGGCACTCACCCCATTGACGCTGGCATCTATTAACTGTGCCAGTATAAAGTCTGATACGGCTAGATTTGCAGCCTTTGATTTTCTCGGCCGTGTTGAAGCCGATATTTTATATCTGCAGGAGACCAGGTTGTCAGATCTAGCCTCCCTGGTAAAAGCCAGGAGAGAGTGGAGGCGCGGGCCCTCCCACTGGTCTCTTGCGGCTGAGCCGTATAGTGGGGTGGCGGTCCTTTTTACCGCTCCGATTGAATGCAGACGGGTTATTGAGTTAGAAATGGGGATGTGCCTGATCTTAGATGTCCTCATGAAGGGACAGGAGCTCCGGCTCATTAACATCTACGCCCCACAAAACCAGTGGGGTCGAAAAGATCTCTTTATGAGGATCAAGCCCTTCCTTTTTACTAGCCGGCAAGTGATCTTTGGAGGGGACTTCAATACTGTCACGAGGTCCCAAGATAGGAGAGGCTCCAATGGTTCGCTGGCTTATGACAGCATAGCTCTCAATAAAATAGTTAGGGAAGCTCGCCTATAGGATGTCCACATCCGGAGCCCCTCAGGCCACATGGGTTTCACCTATCATCGAGGTAGCTGCAGGTCTAGGATAGACAGGTTTTATTTAAAGGAGGAAGCCGTCTCTTCCGCAGTGTCCGTGGTTGAGGTGAAGTTCTTCGATCACTGTATGATTTTGTTTTCCTTGAATGTTTCAGAGACCCCCCAGATGGGTAAAGGTTATTGGAAGCTGAATTCGTCCCTCCTGGAGGAAGCGGAGATAAGACATTCCTTTGAGGATTTTCTTCAGAGTCAGGTACCTTTACTGGACCTTTGTAGTAGTAAGTCAGAGTGGTGGGAGATATTAAAGAAGCGGGTTGCGGGGTTCTTCCGCCAGCTCTCGAGCCTCAGGTCCCTGAACAGGTGTCACTTGTATCAGGGTCTGAGGAGGAAACTCGAGCTTCTCATCTCGACTGGAGGTAGCCGAGAAGATATCTCCAGAGTGTAGTCCTTGCTGGTGAGGTGTCAGTATGATAGGCACGCATCTTTGGTTTTTGAGAGGGATTTCGGGAAGTACCGCTCGCCCAACCCTTACAGAAATTGCAAGATGTCAGTGAGTAGTAAAGTGGTCTCAGGACTGATTGATAGTACGGGATCTCTGAATCGGTCCAGATCAGGGATCCTTCTACTTGCACCTCTTGGGAAGGAAGGATCTAGATCGGGACAAGATGTCGGCTTTCCTGGCTGAGTCAGGCATTTTGGCAGAAGAAATCAGGGAAGAGGAAGTGAGACTGGCGATCGAGGGGCTCGCCCCCAAGAAGTCGCCAGGTCCGGATGGCTTAACATCCGAGTGGTACAAGACCTTTAAGGAGTCTATAGCTCCCCTCTTGACTGTGGTATTCAATGAGTGTCTCTCCTCGGGCACTCTGCCTAGGTCAATGAGGAGGTCGACCCTGATTCTTCTCTCAAAGGGTAAAGATCCTAGCCGGATTGAGAATTGGAGGCCCATAGCTCTTCTCAATACGGACAGGAAGCTTCTGGCCAAGATACTGTTTAATCGGCTGGTGAAGTTTGCACCCCGGCTCCTTTCGGGGGCCCAGCACTGCTCTGTTCCAGGCCGAAGCACCTTAAGTGCTGTTCTCGGTGTCCGGGAGGCAGTGGAGCGGAGTAGTGCAGGTCTCTGGAAGGGGTACTTACTGTCCTTGGATCAGGCCAAAGCATTTGATCGGGTGAACCACGAGTACCTCTGGTCCGTCCTCCTGAGATATGGCTTACCGAGTACTTTTGTTAATTGGCTTAAGATCTTGTATGCAGGGGCAGAGAGTTTCCCGCTGGTGAGCGGTTGGTCTGGCCGCTCTTTTGAGGTGGGGTCCGGAGTCCGTCAGGGTTGTCCTTTGAACCCGCTGTTATACGTGTTCGCAATCGATCCCTTTGTCCGGAGGGTAGATTGTGGGCCGTTGGCGGGAGTCGGGATGACTCTGGCGGAGCCGGATGTTGCCCAGAGAGTGGTGGTGTACGCTGATGATGTCACTATTTTCGTCTCCTCACGGGAGGAGGTCGATGTGGTGATGTCAGAGGTGGACCGGAGGCATCCGGGTCTAAGATCAACCGGGATAAGTGTGAAAGTCTCTGGCTGGGAGGGGGAGATCCCACGTTTGATCTTCCAGACACCCTCCCAGGGCTCCAAGAGTCAGCAAAAATTCTGGGCATCACATTCGGCCAGGATGATTATCCCACCAAAAACTAGGATGGTAAGCTCCAGGATGCCACTCAGAAGGTGGACCAGTGGAAGGGTTGGTCTATGACCCTCAGGGAAAGGGTACACCTGATCAAATCGTACCTGCTCCCCTTGTTTATCTATCTGGGCAGTGTATGTATTTTACCAGAGGCTTACTACACTAGGGTCTACAGCCTGTTTTTCCAACTGTTATGGGGGAACAGGTTGAACCTAGTCAAGAGGGAGGTTACGTACCGCACGAGGAGACTAGGGGGTTTATCTATGGTAAACCATGTGGTGTTCTTAACCAACACCTTCTTGAAAGCCAACATTGCAAACCTCTGGAAAGAGAGGGCTCCTCCGTGGGTCCTCTCCTGCAGTGAATGGTTTCGGCCTTTCTTCCAGGAATGGGAGAGAGGAGGGCGTGTGAAGGACCTCCCTACGCCCCATGGATATCTTCCGGCTTACGCTACCCCGACTCTGAAGGCGATACGTCGGTGGGGTCTGGGAGTGTGGGAGATCAGGACCCAGTCAAGGCAGTTCCTTGACAAACGGGTTCTGTTGACCCACTTCCAGAAGCCTCTGGCGCTCAGGGACTGCCCAGGTCGGGATCTGAGGGTTGGTTTAAGTCTTTTGAACTCGAAACGGATCCCCCAGAAGTTTTGGGACTTGGCCTGGCGCTGCTTTCAGGGGAAGCTATGTGTAAGGGACAACCTGAAGTGTAGGAGCTCTGATGACCGGGACTGTCCCCGAGAAGATCCACCGAGATCGGTGCACATTATTTTTAGTTGGCTTAGTGGTTAGGTATCACACGTGGAATGCACGGTGTTTAGTATCTACACAGCGAAAAGTCCTCTCCGAGGTGGAGGTCTGTAGGAATATCACCGGTGACCTCGGGAAGATCAGGTCTTTAGAGTATGGCAGATTGGGTACAAGTAGGGCTTCTCTCCTATGGAGAGGGTTTTCATTTGATGTGCCCTAGATGCTGAACCCTTTGGGGGAGGCACGCTAATTCTGGTTAGGGATAGAGTGGTAGGGTTAGGGTCAGTGTGTAGGGACAACTTAAACTTTAGGGCCAGCGATAGTGTGAGTCTAGGGAAAGTTGGTGAGGGATAGGTTTTAAAAATTATTTGGTATCTGGTCTGCCATACTCTGATCCTGGTGGAGGGCTGGCGCATGTCACCTTTAGCTTTTTGTTTTGTTTTAGGGAAATGAGTGTATGAAGGGCTTGCAGGTAACTGAACTTGGGCCTTACAATTGTTATGTTATGTATATAGTAATGTAGTTATATGTATAGTTATGTTATGTATATAGTTATGTTATGTGTATAGTTATGCACTTACATTATTATGTTAATAAGTGTATAGTATGTGTTTAAGTAATTATGTTGTGTGGCAAACCTTTTGGTGGCATGGCTGAATAGGCCTTGCTTTTACCTTCTTGTATATATATATATAGGGGGCTATAGAATAGGTTGGGTGGGGGAATGGAAGGTAAGAGGTGAGCTGGGTGGAGCCATTGATGAACAATATTGGACTCCATGATGCCTGGCTCCTGGTGTGGATTATGGACTGGACATTTATACCATCTCATGGCCAGAGGGGCTGGAGGGGCTTTGGGATTAGATAGTGAAAGAGTTGTTATTGTTATTCACTTACCTGTATTTCCGTATATTTATGCTAACTAATGTTTAGTTACCTTTCGTTTTAGTTAAGGCAGCCAGATCTATTTGTTTTGAAATTTTTTATATATATTAGGAGAGGATGGGTATGAGTGTGATATCCGCTAATGATGGTGGTGAGGATGGGTGTGAGTGAGTGTGGAATCGGCTGGTGGGAGAGAGAGAGAGAGAGAGAGAGAGAGAGAGAGAGAGAGAGAGAGAGAAAGGGGAAAAAAGGGAAAAAAAAGTGTATGTATGTTTATATGCATGTTTATGTTTATATGTATGTTTATATGTATGTTTATGTTTATGTGTATGTTTATATGTATGTTTATATGTATGTTTATGTTTATATGTATGTTTATATGTATGCTTATATGTATGTTTATGTTTATATGTATGTTTATATGTATGTTTATGTTTATATGTATGTTTATGTTTATATGTATGTTTATATGTATGTTTATGTGTATGTTTATGTTTATATGTATGTTTATATGTATGTTTATATGTATGTTTATATGTATGTTTATATGTATGTTTATGTTTATATGTATGTTTATATGTATGTTTATGTTTATATGTATGTTTATATGTATGTTTATGTTTATATGTATGTTTATATGTATGTTTATGTTTATATGTATGTTTATGTTTATATGTATGTTTATATGTATGTTTATGTTTATATGTATGTTTATGTGTATGTTTATGTTTATATGTATGTTTATATGTATGTTTATACGTATGTTTATATGTATGTTTATATGTATGTTTATATGTAAGTGTTGTCTGTAATGTATCTGCTGCCTGTTAGTCAATATTTTCATTATGTCCAGGTTTGGACGGCTTTTATTTCCTATTGCCGGGCATGGCAGAGTTTTTGTTTGTGTAATTGGTGTGAGTTTGGTGTGATGTATGGTGTTGGGGTACGCATAATATTTCATTAGTTTATATATACGTGTACGTAATTAGTTTTAGTTGAAACTGGACTGGCTGGTAAAAGTTTTGTTTTTGTTATAATGACAATTTGTGTTATTTTATTTCATATTTATGGCGCATGTAAGCTGAGTTTATGTTATGTATTATTGATTATGTCTGTTATGTTTTATATTTTTTATAATAAAAAAGATTTACAGGATATAACTCAGGATCAGTACAGGATAAGTAATATAGTGTACGTATGTTATTTAGATGATATGTATACATTGCAAAAGAATTCTAAGCAGTATCTGTCTATATTATATAACTGGTGGAGTCTCCTTTTCTTTTCTTTGTGCTTTTCCTCACTTTTTCTCTGGTGCCCGATCACATTCTTCTTTCCCGGCTTTTATCTATGGGAGAATCCACCTTCACCTCCACGTTCCTGTCCAGTTAATGGTTAATCTTATGGTTTTATTCTCTTTTTGGGATGCTGTGTCCCGCACCCGGGGTTTTGTCTGTTTTGTTATACACATTCCACCCTAAGTCTAAAACAGATTTCTATGTTCAACTAAAATCCGAAACGTTGTGCAAAAAAAATTTTTTTTTATTAATATAGTCACTAAAATTAAGCAAAAATGTAATTACATTTTTATTTTTATTTTACTTACAAATATGTCTAAGTCATGAAGATATTTGGAGAATTCAAGCAATAAAGAGGGAATTTGGATTGTGCAGGATAAAAAAAATTAATCATCTTTCTTCCTAAAACAGCGCCACAACTGCTCATAGGGAGTGTCAGGAATTACAGTTCGAAGCCAATTACATCTACATAGCTGAGCTACAAAAAGACCCAACCCATAAAAGGTGTGGGAAGAAAACAGCATTTAAAAAAATTATATATTGTTTTTTTACATTATTTGTTAAAATTTTTTTTTTTTTGGACTAATATTTGGAACAGCAGATTTTTTATTATTATTTGTTTTTATTTTATTATATTTTACATACATCAAAATCAACAACATTCAGTTGTCTAATTTGATATATATGTAAATTATAATAAAATGAAAACAAATAAAAAAGAATATATTGTTTTGCATTTCAAATACATTTTAATTTGTGTATCTTAGAACAATTGCAATACATTTCGTAGATATTACTTATTCTATTTTTTTTACCTAGAGGCGGCCATATTGGAGGTTCACAATTTCTTCCTGTACTTTCTGTATAGCAGTGTTTCCAAACCAGGGTGCCTCCAGCTGTTGCAAAACTACAACTCCCAGCATGAGTGCTGCTTACCTACCTGGCTTTCAACCTACATAACCTCTTAGCGTGGCTTCAAGCCTGCATACTTATTTACCTATCTACCTGGCTACCTACCTACCTATGAACCTACGCTATCTACGTAGCTAATAACCTACCTACCTGGCTACTTACCTACATACATGGCTACTTACCTACATACCTAGCTACCTACCTACTTATTTACCCGACTTCCTGTACTTTTTACACTGCTACAGCACCTCACCAGTGGGGCAAGGAGCACTAGGTACGCCTCTGGTCCCTTCTCAACCAGTGATTTGCTGAGCGGGCCGTCACTTGCTCTTGTCCAGGAATGTGGAGGCCAGAGCGCACTGAGGATAGGTAAGTAGCCAGGGCCCCAATACAGGAGATCGCTGGGGGTCACATTGGTCGGACCTCCTGCTGTAAGATATTTCTCCCCTATCCTGTGTATAAGAGATACGTTTCTGATAAGTTCAGTTCCCTGGAGTACCCTTTAATGGACAGAGAAATTACATTAATACAGTCTATGGAACCACCACAGATACAAACCCAAAGAAAAGGTGTTCAGAGAAATGAATAATTCTCTCTGCGTCGTCTTAAGAAAAAGTAAAAAATAAAATAATAATCTGAACTCTATAAATCTCCCTGAAGGAAAATTTGACTTGCAACTGTTCTATAGATCTGAATTCCATTCATGCCCGAGTATCCTGTCCTGTACACATCTCCTGCACTGTATACATCTCCTGCCCTGTACACATCTCCTGCCCTGTATACATCTCCTGCCCTGTACACATCTCCGGTCCTGTACACATCTCCTGCCCTGTATACATGTCCTGCCCTGTACACATCTCCTGTCCTGTACACATCTCCTGCCCTGTACACATCTCCTGTCCTGTATACATCTCCTGTCCTGTATACATCTCCTGTCCTGTACACATCTCCTGCCCTGTACACATCTCCTGCCCTGTACACATCTCCTGTCCTGTACACATCTCCTGTCCTGTACACATCTCCTGCCCTGTACACATCTCCTGTCCTGTACACATCTCCTGTCCTGTACACATCTCCTGCCCTGTACACATATCTTGCCCTGTACACATCTCCTGTCCTGTACACATCTCCTGTCCTGTACACATCTCCTGCCCTGTACACATCTCTTGCCCTGTACACATCTCCTGTCCTGTACACATCTCCTGTCCTGTACACATCTCCTGTACACATCTCCCGTCCTGTACACATCTCCGGTCCTGTACACATCTCCTGCCCTGTACACATCTCCCGTCCTGTACACATCTCCTGTCCTGTACACATCTCCCGTCCTGTACACATCTCCGGTCCTGTACACATCTCCTGCCCTGTACACATCTCCCGTCCTGTACACATCTCCGGTCCTGTACACATCTCCTGCCCTGTACACATCTCCTGTCCTGTACACATCTCCCGTCCTGTACACATCTCCGGTCCTGTACACATCTCCTGCCCTGTACACATCTCCTGCCCTGTACACATCTCCTGTCCTGTACACATCTCCTGTCCTGTACACATCTCCTGTCCTGTATACATCTCCTGTCCTGTATACATCTCCTGTCCTGTATACATCTCCTGTCCTGTACACATCTCCTGCCCTGTACACATCTCCTGTCCTATACACATCTCCTGTCCTGTACACATCTCCTGTCCTGTATACAACTCCTGCCCTGTACACATCTCCTGCTCTGTACACATCTCCTGTCCTGTATACATCTCCTGCCCTGTACACATCTCCTGTCCTGTACACATCTCCTGTCCTGTACACATCTCCTGTCCTGTACACATCTCCTGCCGTGTACACATCTCCTGCCCTGTATACATCTCCTGCCCTGTACACATCTCCTGCCCTGTACACATCTCCTGTCCTGTATACATCTCCTGCCCTGTACACATCTCCTGCCCTGTACACATCTCCTGCCCTGTACACATCTCCTGCCCTGTACACATCTCCTGCCCTGTACACATCTCCTGCCCTGTACACATCTCCTGTCCTGTACACATCTCCTGTCCTGTACACATCTCCTGTCCTGTACATATCTCCTGTCCTGTACACATCTCCTGTCCTGTACACATCTCCTGTCCTATACACATCTCCTGTCCTGTACACATCTCCTGTACACATCTCCTGTCCTGTACACATCTCCCGTCCTGTACACATCTCCGGTCCTGTACACATCTCCTGTCCTGTACACATCTCCCGTCCTGTACACATCTCCGGTCCTGTACACATCTCCTGCCCTGTACACATCTCCGGTCCTGTACACATCTCCGGTCCTGTACACATCTCCTGTCCTGTACACATCTCCTGCCCTGTACACATCTCCTGCCCTGTATACATCTCCTGTCCTGTACACATCTCCTGTCCTGTATACATCTCCTGCCCTGTACACATCTCCTGCTCTGTACACATCTCCTGTCCTGTATACATCTCCTGCCCTGTACACATCTCCTGTCCTGTACACATCTCCTGTCCTGTACACATCTCCTGTCCTGTACACATCTCCTGTCCTGTACACATCTCCTGCCCTGTATATATCTCCTGTCCTGTACACATCTCCTGTCCTGTACACATCTCCTGTCCTGTACACATCTGTCCTGTACACATCTCCTGCCCTGTACACATCTCCTGCCCTGTACACATCTCCTGTCCTGTACACATCTCCTGTTCTGTACACATCTGTCCTGTACACATCTCCTGCCCTGTACACATCTCCTGTCCTGTACACATCTCCTGTCCTGTACACATCTCGTGTCCTGTACACATCTCCTGCCCTGTACACATCTCCTGTCCTGTACACATCTCGTGTCCTGTACACATCTCCTGCCCTGTACACATCTCGTGTCCTGTACACATCTCCTGTCCTGTATACATCTCCTGCCCTGTACACATCTCCTGCCCTGTATACATCTCCTGCCCTGTACACATCTCCGGTCCTGTACACATCTCCTGCCCTGTATACATGTCCTGCCCTGTACACATCTCCTGTCCTGTACACATCTCCTGCCCTGTACACATCTCCTGTCCTGTATACATCTCCTGTCCTGTATACATCTCCTGTCCTGTACACATCTCCTGCCCTGTACACATCTCCTGCCCTGTACACATCTCCTGTCCTGTACACATCTCCTGTCCTGTACACATCTCCTGCCCTGTACACATCTCTTGCCCTGTACACATCTCCTGTCCTGTACACATCTCCTGTCCTGTACACATCTCCTGTACACATCTCCCGTCCTGTACACATCTCCGGTCCTGTACACATCTCCTGCCCTGTACACATCTCCCGTCCTGTACACATCTCCTGTCCTGTACACATCTCCCGTCCTGTACACATCTCCGGTCCTGTACACATCTCCTGCCCTGTACACATCTCCCGTCCTGTACACATCTCCGGTCCTGTACACATCTCCTGCCCTGTACACATCTCCTGTCCTGTACACATCTCCCGTCCTGTACACATCTCCGGTCCTGTACACATCTCCTGCCCTGTACATATCTCCTGCCCTGTACACATCTCCTGTCCTGTACACATCTCCTGTCCTGTACACATCTCCTGTCCTGTATACATCTCCTGTCCTGTATACATCTCCTGTCCTGTATACATCTCCTGTCCTGTACACATCTCCTGCCCTGTACACATCTCCTGTCCTATACACATCTCCTGTCCTGTACACATCTCCTGTCCTGTATACAACTCCTGCCCTGTACACATCTCCTGCTCTGTACACATCTCCTGTCCTGTATACATCTCCTGCCCTGTACACATCTCCTGTCCTGTACACATCTCCTGTCCTGTACACATCTCCTGTCCTGTACACATCTCCTGCCGTGTACACATCTCCTGCCCTGTATACATCTCCTGCCCTGTACACATCTCCTGCCCTGTACACATCTCCTGTCCTGTATACATCTCCTGCCCTGTACACATCTCCTGCCCTGTACACATCTCCTGCCCTGTACACATCTCCTGCCCTGTACACATCTCCTGCCCTGTACACATCTCCTGTCCTGTACACATCTCCTGTCCTGTACACATCTCCTGTCCTGTACATATCTCCTGTCCTGTACACATCTCCTGTCCTGTACACATCTCCTGTCCTATACACATCTCCTGTCCTGTACACATCTCCTGTACACATCTCCTGTCCTGTACACATCTCCCGTCCTGTACACATCTCCGGTCCTGTACACATCTCCTGTCCTGTACACATCTCCCGTCCTGTACACATCTCCGGTCCTGTACACATCTCCTGCCCTGTACACATCTCCGGTCCTGTACACATCTCCGGTCCTGTACACATCTCCTGTCCTGTACACATCTCCTGCCCTGTACACATCTCCTGCCCTGTATACATCTCCTGTCCTGTACACATCTCCTGTCCTGTATACATCTCCTGCCCTGTACACATCTCCTGCTCTGTACACATCTCCTGTCCTGTATACATCTCCTGCCCTGTACACATCTCCTGTCCTGTACACATCTCCTGTCCTGTACACATCTCCTGTCCTGTACACATCTCCTGTCCTGTACACATCTCCTGCCCTGTATATATCTCCTGTCCTGTACACATCTCCTGTCCTGTACACATCTCCTGTCCTGTACACATCTGTCCTGTACACATCTCCTGCCCTGTACACATCTCCTGCCCTGTACACATCTCCTGTCCTGTACACATCTCCTGTTCTGTACACATCTGTCCTGTACACATCTCCTGCCCTGTACACATCTCCTGTCCTGTACACATCTCCTGTCCTGTACACATCTCGTGTCCTGTACACATCTCCTGCCCTGTACACATCTCCTGTCCTGTACACATCTCGTGTCCTGTACACATCTCCTGCCCTGTACACATCTCGTGTCCTGTACACATCTCCTGTCCTGTATACATCTCCTGCCCTGTACACATCTCCTGCCCTGAATACATCTCCTGTCCTGAACACATCTCCTGCCCCTCTGTATACATCTCCTGTCCTGTACACATCTCCTGCCCTGTTTACATTTTCTGTCCTGTACACATCTCCTGCCCTGTACACATCTCCTGTCCTGTATACATTTCCTGCCATGTACACATCTCCTGCCCTGTATACATCTCCTGTCCTGTACATATCTCCTGTCCTGTACACATCTCCTGTCCTGTGCACATCTCATGCCCTGTACACATCTCCTGCCCTGTACACATCTCCTGCCCTGTACACATCTCCTGCCCTGTACACATCTCCTGTCCTGTACACATCTCCCGTCCTGTACACATCTCCGGTCCTGTACACATCTCCTGCCCTGTACACATCTCCCGTCCTGTACACATCTCCGGTCCTGTACACATCTCCTGCCCTGTACACATCTCCCGTCCTGTACACATCTCCGGTCCTGTACACATCTCCTGTCCTGTACACATCTCCCGTCCTGTACACATCTCCGGTCCTGTACACATCTCCTGCCCTGTACACATCTCCTGTCCTGTACACATCTCCTGCCCTGTACACATCTCCTGTCCTGTACACATCTCCTGTCCTGTACACATCTCCTGTCCTGTACACATCTCCTGTCCTGTACACATCTCCTGTCCTGTACACATCTCCTGCCCTGTATATATCTCCTGTCCTGTACACATCTCCTGTCCTGTACACATCTCCTGTCCTGTACACATCTGTCCTGTACACATCTCCTGCCCTGTACACATCTCCTGCCCTGTACACATCTCCTGTCCTGTACACATCTCCTGTTCTGTACACATCTGTCCTGTACACATCTCCTGCCCTGTACACATCTCCTGTCCTGTACACATCTCCTGTCCTGTACACATCTCGTGTCCTGTACACATCTCCTGCCCTGTACACATCTCCTGTCCTGTACACATCTCGTGTCCTGTACACATCTCCTGCCCTGTACACATCTCCTGTCCTGTACACATCTCCTGTCCTGTATACATCTCCTGCCCTGTACACATCTCCTGCCCTGAATACATCTCCTGTCCTGAACACATCTCCTGCCCCTCTGTATACATCTCCTGTCCTGTACACATCTCCTGCCCTGTTTACATTTTCTGTCCTGTACACATCTCCTGCCCTGTACACATCTCCTGTCCTGTATACATTTCCTGCCATGTACACATCTCCTGCCCTGTATACATCTCCTGTCCTGTACATATCTCCTGTCCTGTACACATCTCCTGTCCTGTGCACATCTCATGCCCTGTACACATCTCCTGCCCTGTACACATCTCCTGCCCTGTACACATCTCCTGCCCTGTACACATCTCCTGTCCTGTACACATCTCCTGCCCTGTACACATCTCCTGTCCTGTACACATCTCCTGCCCTGTATACATCTCCTGCCCTGTACACATCTCCTGCCCTGTATACATCTCCTGTCCTGTACACATCTCCTGCCCTGTACACATCTCCTGCCCTGTACACATCTACTGCCCTGTACACATCTCCTGTCCTGTACACATCTCCTGCCCTGTACACATCTCCTGCCCTGTACACATCTCCTGCCCTGTATACATCTCCTGCCCTGTACACATCTCCTGCCCTGTATACATCTCCTGTCCTGTACACATCTCCTGCCCTGTACACATCTCCTGCCCTGTACACATCTCCTGTCCTGTACACATCTCCTGTCCTGTACACATCTCCTGCCCTGTACACATCTCCTGCCCTGTACACATCTCCTGCCCTGTACACATCTCCTGTCCTGTACACATCTCCTGTCCTGTACACATCTCCTGTACACATCTCCTGTCCTGTACACATCTCCCGTCCTGTACACATCTCCGGTCCTGTACACATCTCCTGCCCTGTACACATCTCCCGTCCTGTACACATCTCCGGTCCTGTACACATCTCCTGCCCTGTACACATCTCCCGTCCTGTACACATCTCCGGTCCTGTACACATCTCCTGTCCTGTACACATCTCCCGTCCTGTACACATCTCCGGTCCTGTACACATCTCCTGCCCTGTACACATCTCCTGTCCTGTACACATCTCCTGCCCTGTACACATCTCCTGTCCTGTACACATCTCCTGTCCTGTACACATCTCCTGTCCTGTACACATCTCC
Source organism: Hyla sarda (assembly GCF_029499605.1). Taxonomy (NCBI): domain Eukaryota; kingdom Metazoa; phylum Chordata; class Amphibia; order Anura; family Hylidae; genus Hyla; species Hyla sarda. Next base: position 13,302,125 of record NC_079190.1, on the reverse strand, counting down.
TGTCCTATACACATCTCCTGTCCTGTACACATCTCCTGTACACATCTCCTGTACACATCTCCTGTCCTGTACACATCTCCCGTCCTGTACACATCTCCCGTCCTGTACACATCTCCTGTCCTGTACACATCTCCCGTCCTGTACACATCTCCGGTCCTGTACACATCTCCTGCCCTGTACACATCTCCGGTCCTGTACACATCTCCGGTCCTGTACACATCTCCTGTCCTGTACACATCTCCCGTCCTGTACACATCTCCGGTCCTGTACACATCTCCTGCCCTGTACACATCTCCTGTCCTGTACACATCTCCTGCCCTGTATACATCTCCTGTCCTGTACACATCTCCTGTCCTGTATACATCTCCTGCCCTGTACACATCTCCTGCTCTGTACACATCTCCTGTCCTGTACACATCTCCTGCCCTGTACACATCTCCTGTCCTGTACACATCTCCTGTCCTGTACACATCTCCTGTCCTGTACACATCTCCTGCCCTGTGCACATCTCCTGTCCTGTACACATCTGTCCTGTACACATCTCCTGCCCTGTACACATCTCCTGCCCTGTACACATCTCCTGTCCTGTACACATCTCCTGTTCTGTACACATCTGTCCTGTACACATCTCCTGCCCTGTACACATCTCCTGCTCTGTACACATCTCCTGTCCTGTACACATCTCCTGCCCTGTACACATCTCCTGTCCTGTACACATCTCCTGTCCTGTACACATCTCCTGTCCTGTACACATCTCCTGTCCTGTACACATCTCCTGCCCTGTACACATCTCCTGCCCTGTACACATCTCCTGTCCTGTACACATCTCCTGTTCTGTACACATCTGTCCTGTACACATCTCCTGCCCTGTACACATCTCCTGTCCTGTACACATCTCGTGTCCTGTACACATCTCCTGCCCTGTACACATCTCCTGTCCTGTACACATCTCGTGTCCTGTATACATCTCCTGCCCTGTACACATCTCCTGTCCTGTATACATCTCCTGCCCTGTACACATCTCGTGTCCTGTACACATCTCCTGCCCTGTACACATCTCCTGTCTTGTATACATCTCCTGCCCTGTACACATCTCCTGCCCTGAATACATCTCCTGTCCTGAACACATCTCCTGCCCCTCTGTATACATCTCCTGTCCTGTACACATCTCCTGCCCTGTTTACATTTTCTGTCCTGTACACATCTCCTGCCCTGTACACATCTCCTGCCCTGTACACATCTCCTGTCCTGTATACATCTCCTGCCATGTACACATCTCCTGCCCTGTATACATCTCCTGTCCTGTACATATCTCCTGTCCTGTACATATCTCCTGTCCTGTACACATCTCCTGTCCTGTGCACATCTCATGCCCTGTACACATCTCCTGCCCTGTACACATCTCCTGCCCTGTACACATCTCCTGCCCTGTACACATCTCCTGTCCTGTACACATCTCCTGCCCTGTACACATCTCCTGCCCAGTACACATCTCCTGCCCTGTACACATCTCCTGTCCTGTACACATCTCCTGTCCTGTACACATCTCCTGTCCTGTACACATCTCCTGTCCTGTACACATCTGTCCTGTACACATCTCCTGCCCTGTAAACATCTCCTGCCCTGTACACATCTCCTGTCCTGTACACATCTCCTGTTCTGTACACATCTGTCCTGTACACATCTCCTGCCCTGTACACATCTCCTGTCCTGTACACATCTCCTGTCCTGTACACATCTCGTGTCCTGTACACATCTCCTGCCCTGTACATATCTCCTGTCCTGTACACATCTCGTGTCCTGTACACATCTCCTGCCCTGTACACATCTCCTGTCCTGTATACATCTCCTGCCCTGTACACATCTCGTGTCCTGTACACATCTCCTGCCCTGTACACATCTCCTGTCCTGTATACATCTCCTGCCCTGTACACATCTCCTGCCCTGAATACATCTCCTGTCCTGAACACATCTCCTGCCCCTCTGTATACATCCCCTGTCCTGTACACATCTCCTGCCCTGTTTACATTTTCTGTCCTGTACACATCTCCTGCCCTGTACACATCTCCTGCCCTGTACACATCTCCTGTCCTGTATACATCTCCTGCCATGTACACATCTCCTGCCCTGTATACATCTCCTGTCCTGTACATATCTCCTGTCCTGTACACATCTCCTGTCCTGTGCACATCTCATGTCCTGTACACATCTCCTGCCCTGTACACATCTCCTGCCCTGTACACATCTCCTGCCCTGTACACATCTCCTGCCCTGTACACATCTCCTGTCCTGTACACATCTCCTGCCCTGTACACATCTCCTGCCCTGTACACATCTCCTGCCCTGTACACATCTCCTGCCCTGTACACATCTCCTGTCCTGTACACATCTCCTGTCCTGTACACATCTTCTGTCCTGTACACATCTCATGTCCTGTACACATCTCCTGCCCTGCATACATCTCCTGTCCTGTACACATCTCCTGTCCTGTACACATCTTCTTTCCTGTACACATCTCCTGCCTTGTATCCCCCTCTCCCCCCTTCCCTATAGGTATATGCAGAGCACCCCCCTCTCCCCCCTTCCCTATAGGTATATGCAGAGCACCCCCCTCTCCCCCCTTCCCTATAGGTATATGCAGATCACCCCCCTCTCCCCCCTTCCCTATAGGTATATGCAGAGCACCCCCCTCTCCCCCTTCCCTATAGGTATATGCAGAGCACCCCCCCTCTCCCCCTTCCCTATAGGTATATGCAGAGCACCCCCCCTCTCCCCCTTCCCTATAGGTATATGCAGAGCACCCCCCCTCTCCCCCTTCCCTATAGGTATATGCAGAGCACCCCCTCTCCCCCCTTCCCTATAGGTATATGCAGAGCACCCCCCTCTCCCCCTTCCCTATAGGTATATGCAGAGCACCCCCCTCTCCCCCCCTTCCCTATAGGTATATGCAGAGCACACACCCCCTCCCCCCTTCATACATAGGTATATGCAGAGCCCCCTTCCCCATAGGTATATGCAGAGCACCCCCCTCTCCCCCTTCCCTATAGGTATATGCAGAGCACCTGCCCTCTCCCCCCCCTCCCCTATAGGTATATGCAGAGCACCCCCCCTCACCCCCTTCCCTATAGGTATATGCAGAGCACCCCCCCTCTCCCCCTTCCCTATAGGTATATGCAGAGCACCCCCCTCTCCCCCCTTCCCTATAGGTATATGCAGAGCACCCCTTTCTCCCCCCTTCCCTATAGGTATATGCAGAGCACCCCCCTCTCCCCCTTCCCTATAGGTATATGCAGAGCACCCCCCTCTCCCCCCCTTCCCTATAGGTATATGCAGAGCACCCCCCTCTCCCCCCTTCCCTATAAGTATATGCAGAGCACCCCCCCTTTCCTAGGTATAGGCAGGGTTAAAAAAAAAAAAGGATGCTCACCTGATATCCCATGCAGCGATCTCCTCAACTGCAGGGCCTGCGTCTTCTCCCCTCCACAGTACAGGCGCCGATGAGTGATGTCATCGGCGTCTGTACTGCGTGCTGCGTGGGGGCGGAGGTCACGTCTCCTCTGTGTAGCTGCAGATGCGGTTCACACAGAGTAGACACCTTCTCCTGTATGTGCGTGTATCGCGCATACAGGAGAATGTTGCGCTGTCTGCTGGGGATCTGGTCCCGGACCTCAGCAGCGGCGGCGGCGGGTCAGTCCGCCCCTTGCACCCCCCTTGAGAGTGGCACCCGGGGCGGGCCGCCCCCCTCCCCCCCCTTGGTACGCCACTGCCTGTCCTGTATACATCTCCTGCCCCTCTGTACACATCTCCTGGCCTGTACACATCTCCTGCCCTGTACACATGCATAACACATAACAATGCAACGCATTTCACCGCAGGTGCGACTTCATCAGGCCTGATGAAGCCGCACCTGCGGTGAAACGCATTGCATTATTATAATAAAGCCACTGTCCTACCTACCTGACGTGTCTGCTCCTGGTCAGCGCCGTTGAATCCCTCCACCTCCAGAAGTCTCCTCTTTCCAAAGGACTCTTCAAGGCTTAGTTAGATACTGCAAAATAAAAACTATCCGAATTTAGGCAGCGCGACTTACGAAAAGAGAAGGCGGTACATTACATGGGGTTCATGTAGTTGGTGTTCCTTAAATACCCTATGTCCCACACGGCCCCCTAAGGGTATGCACTAGGCATCGGCAGTGGAAAAAGTTACTTCTAGTTAAATATTAGTTACACTCTTTATGGGACTTTAAAAGACAGCCATGTACAGCGCTGGGCTATCTCCATACGTCCCATTCAGAGTCAATGGAGTGGAGGCCGAGCATGTGTCAAGCCGTTCATTTCTCTCAAGGAACAAATACCACCATTTTTGTGATCCATTTGGGGTTCTAGCAGTTGAAATCACATAGATCAGGTGATCAGTTTTAATCCTTCTTCACATGCAGCGGCACAGCAATCTTAATGGTTACAGTTGTCAGATAAGGCACACACGCCTAGGGGTTGCATTCACACTAGGTGGCACAATTGCTTGAATGTTTCCAATATATAACGCTAATAGGAAAATGATAGCCAACAATTCAAAATCAGCTTCAGGTTCATGTTTTCTTCACAGGTCACATGTAAAAACTCCCGTCATGACCTCCCATCTGAAAGTCCCTAAAACGGCCATCAAAATATCCCATTTATGTCAGTGGGATTTTTTGACCATACTTCAGCATCAGTTATGTCCCGTTATGACTAGCGTTCATTATTTTTGACGGCACAAAAGACGGTGCATGCACTAATTTTTGTGCCGCCAAAAATAAAGGTGAAATAATGGACGTTAAAATTTTAACATTGAAGTCTATGGGTGACGAATGTTAGTGCCCGTTATTTTAACCATTTTAACCCTTTCAATTCTGCACCTAAAAATACATATGATGGCTTATTTTTTGTGGCACCAATTCTACTCTGTTATGACATCAGTCATTTTACCCAAAAATCTACGGCAAAGCAATTTCATTTTGTAACTTTTGGGGGCTTCCGTTTCTACGCAGTACATTTTTCCTTAAAAAAAAGACACCTTATATTTATTCTGTAGGTCCTACTTATATAGGTTTGATTTTGTCGTACTTCTGGAAAAAAAAAAATTCTGCATACGAGGCGGTATGAGGGCTCATTTTTGGCACCATGATCTGCAGTTTTTATTGGTACCCTTTTTGTTTTGATCTGACTTTTTAATCGCTTTTTATAAAAAAAATTTATGGTATAAAAAGTGACCAAAAAGACGCTATTTTAGACTTTGGAATTTTTTGTGTGTACGCCATTGACCATGCAGTTTAATTAATGATATATTTAGTTTGGACATTTACGCATGCGGCGATACCACATATGTTCATTTTTATTTACACAGTTTTTTTTTTTTTTATGGGAAAAGGGGGGTAATTCAAATTTTTATTAGGGGAGGGGTAAATCCTCTTTATTAAAGGAGTAGTCCAGTGGTGAAAAACTCATCCCCTATCCTAAGGATAGAGGATAAGTTTGAGATAGCGGGGGGTCCGACCGCTGGGGCCCCCTGCGATCTCTCTGTAAGGGGCCAGGCTCTCTGGCCAGATAGCGGGTGTTGACCACCGCACGAAGCGGCCGCCGACACGCCCCCTCAATACATCGCTATGGCAGAGCCGGATATTGCCAAAGGCAGCGCTCCGGCTCTGCCATAGAGTTGTATTGAGGGGGCGTGTCAGCCCCCGCTTCGTGGGGTGGTCAACACGCCCCCTTCCCTCAGGCTGTCGGGGCCCTGTACAGGAGATCGCGGGGGGGCCCCAGCGGCCGGACCCCCGCAATCTCAAACTTATCCCCTATCCTTAGAATAGGGGATAAGTTGTTCACCACTGGAACACTCCTTTAACTTTTCTTTTTTGCAATGTTATAGGCCCCCATAGGGGACTATAACATGCATTACACTGATCTCTTACACTGTTCAATGCCATTGCATAGCATTGATCAGTGTCATCGTTGCTTGACTGCTCCTGCCTGGATCTCAGGCACTGAGCAGTCATTCGGCGATTGGATGCTGGATCCTTTGGATGGCCTCTCACAATGTCTTCTCCTGGTAGTGACCCTCTTAGAGTAACTTCCCATCCCTCTCGTTTTCGTAATGTCGTAGACTCTTTTTCTTTCTCCGGTTTTACCGAAGTCTCAGAGAAAGAGTGGGGGAAAAAAAAGATCTTTGTGGAGTGGATATTTTCCTTCCCAGGGAAGAAAGTCTTGTGTCTCTTTCAGCCTCACCAACTATATGACCTCCCCGGGGACTGATAAACTGCGCTCTCCAGAAGGCTTCATAGTACAACCCAGCTCTGCCGGGACCATTTACACACTCGGATATTTATGAGAAATTTCTGCAGACTTTACAAGACATGAAGTAATGTTAGAGTATAGGATCCGTGGGGCCAGGTATACGGAGGGGAAACCGAAATATAATATGATCCAATAATGGATGAAAGCAAAACTATTGTATTATAGTAAGAGACAAGAAGACTGTTTTTAGCCTGTTGTGACAGACACCACTGTTGTAGCGCATTATGAGAAATTCCAGTATAATAATCATATACCAGCTGCCACAGAATGGGAAAGTGTTAAAGAAGTTTTCACCATTTAAATATACAGCTCCCAGAATTACTTAAAGGGGTACTCCACTGGAAAACATTTACTTTTATATCAACTGGTGCCAGAAAGTTAAACAGATTTTTAAATTACTTCTATTTAAAATCTTAATCCTTACAGTACTTATAAGCTGTTGTATTCTCCACAGGAAGTTGTGTAGTTCTTTCCAGTCTGTCCACAGTGCTATTTGCTGACACCTCTGTCCATGTCAGGAACTGTCCAGAGCAGGATAGGTTTGCAATGGGGGATTTGCTCCTACTATGGACAGTTCTTGACATGGACAGAGGTGTCAGCACAGAGCACTGTGGTCAGACAGAAAATAAATTAAAAAAAGAAAAGAACTTCCTGTGAATCACTTATACAGCAGCTAATAAGTACTGGAAGGATTAAGATGTTTAAGTAGAAGTAATTTATAAATCTGTTTAACTTTGTAGCACCAGTTGATAAAAAAAAAAATGTTTTCCAGTAGAGTACCCCTTTATGCAGTGGTAAGGTTATGCTGGGAGTTGTAGTTTCACTCACCATAACTGTAGAACTTACAAGTGACTACAGCTCTGATAGGACACAGAGAGGAGAATACACAATGATATCAGTGACTGCAGGTGACGTCTTCTCTGTAGTGAGGAGAATACACAATGATATCAGTGACTACAGGTGACGTCTTCTCTATAGTGAGGAGAATACACAATGATATCAGTGACTACAGGTGACGTCTTCTCTATAGTGAGGAGAATGTACAATGATATCAGTGACTACAGGTGATGTCTTCTCTATAGTGAAGAGAATACACAATAATATCAGTGACTACAGGTGACATCTTCTTTATAGTGAGGAGAATACACAATGATATCAGTGATTACAGGTGACGTCTTCTCTATAGTGAGGAGAATACACAATGATATCAGTGACTACAGATGACGTCTTCTCTATAGTGAGGAGAATATACAATGATATCAGTGACTACAGGTGATGTCTTCTCTATAGTGAGGAGAATACACAATGATATCAGTGACTACAAGTGATGTCTTCTCTATAGTGAGGAGAATACACAATGATATCAGTGACTACAGGTGACGTCTTCTCTATAGTGAGGAGAATACACAATGATATCAGTGATTACAGGTGACGTCTTCTCTATAGTGAGGAGAATACACAATGATATCAGTGACTACAGGTGACGTCTCCTCTATAGTGAGGAGAATACACAATGATATCAGTGACTACAGGTGACGTCTTCTCTATAGTGAGGAGAATACACAATGATATCAGTGATTACAGGTGACGTCTTCTCTATAGTGAGGAGAATACACAATGATATCAGTGATTACAGGTGACGTCTTCTCTATAGTGAGGAGAATACACAATGATATCAGTGACTACAGGTGACGTCTTCTCTATAGTGAGAATACACAATGATATCAGTGATTACAGGTGACGTCTTCTCTATAGTGAGGAGAATACACAATGATATCAGTGACTACAGGTGACGTCTTCTCTATAGTGTTCCCTTATCTAATTCAGATGGTACATACCGCCTGGTCCAGCTAAAACTTCTGTCTGTAGAATGTGACGCCCAGACGTCTCCTCACTATGTCAGCGCATTCTCATCCTCTATATGAAAACAAGTTTTATTATAAACCTGCTAGACACTTTATCCTCTAAATATAATACTACTATACACTACACACTTTGATTATAAACCTTCCATACACCGTACCCACTAAATATAATACTACCACACACTGTACATTCTGAATATAATACCAACACATACTGTACACTCTGAATATAAATCTGCCACATACTGTACCCCTGAATATAATACTGCCACACACTGTACCCTCTGAATATAATACTGCCACATACTGTACCCTCTGAATATAAATCTGCCACATACTGTACCCTCTGAATATAATACTACCACACACTGTACATTCTGAATATAATACCAACACATACTGTACCCTCTGAATATAAATCTGCCACATACTGTACCCTCTTAATATAATACTACCACACACTGTACCCTCTGAATATAATACTACCACACATTGTACATTCTGAATATAAATCTGCCACATACTGTACCCTCTGAATATAATACTACCACACACTGTACATTCTAAATATAATACCAACACATACTGTATACTCTGAATATAAATCTGCCACATACTGTACCCTCTGAATATAATACTACCACACACTGTACATTCTGAATATAAATCTGCCACATACTGTACCCTCTGAATATAATACTACCACACACTGTACATTCTGAATATAATACCAACACATACTGTACACTCTGAATATAAATCTGCAACATACTGTACCCTCTGAATATAATACCAACACATACTGTACCCTCTGAATATAAATCTGCCACATACTGTACCCTCTGAATATAAATCTGCCACATACTGTACCCTCTGAATATAATGCCAACACATACTGTACCCTCTCAATATAATACCAACACATACTGTATCCTCTGAATATAAATCTGCCACATACTGTACCCTCTGAATATAAATCTGCCACATGCTGTACCCTCTGAATATAAATCTGGTGGTGTTGCTAGTGGATGATGGGGGTGTTAGTACTGGGAGGGTGTTGCTGGAGGATGATGAGGGTGCTACTGGCCATCCCCCCTGGCAGTATCACCCCCATCATCCATCGGCAGGATCATCCTCCTGGCAGGAGCACCCCCATCATCCACCATCAGGATCTGCTGATGGAGGTGCTGCTGCTGGGGGGGTTTGCTGGTGGATGATGAGGGTGCTACTGCCAGGGGGGAGCATTAGGTAGGCAGCAGTTCCCCCACTTAAGGTAGGTAGCAGTTCCCCCACATTAGGTAGGTAGCAGTTTCCCCACATTAGGTAGCATAGATTCCCCACATTTGGTACCAGTTACCCCACATTAGGTAGCACAGATTCCCCACATTAGGTAGCACAGATTCCACACATTAGGTAGCAGTTTTCCCACATTATGTAGCAGCTTTTGCACATTAGGTAGCAGTTTTCCAACATTAGGTAGCAGTTTCCCCACATTAGGTAGCAGTTTCCCCACATTAGGTAGCATAGATTCCCCACATTTGGTGGTAGTTTCCCCCCATTAGGCCGCAGGTTCCCTTGCATGTTCCCCACAATAGGTCAAAGTCTCCCCACTTTAGATCGCTGGTTCAAACAACCCCCCGCCCCTCCCCCCACACAAAAAAAACACATACACACAACACAGAGACACACACACAGATAGATAGAGAGAGAGAGAAAGACACACACACACACAGTCAGAGAGACACGCTCACAGAGAGTCACACACACAGAGACACACAAACAGAGATAGAGTGAGACAGACACACACTCACTCACCCATCCAGCGCAGCGCTCCTTCTCTCCAGGCGCTCTGCGGGTGACGTCACGTCCTCCTGCGCGGCCCTGCGGAGGCACGTCGGGCCGGCGCAACAGAAGACGTAGGGGCGCAGGCCCGTTCACTGTGCAGGTGATGGGGGGGGGGGATGGTCCTACTAGTACGGAGACAAGTGAGGACGTGGGGGGAGGGGTACTATTACAGAGACAGCGCAAGTGATGATGGGGGAGGTGGTAGTACAGAGACAGTGCAAGTGATGACGGGGGGGTGCTGCTAGTACGGAGTCAGCGCAACTGGGGACCAGGGGCGTACCTGGTGTCACCCCATCAGGATGGTGTCACCCGGTGCGGGCCGCACCCCCCGCACCCCGGTCGCAACGCCACTGTAGGTAGCAGTTTTCCCACATTATGTAGCAGCTTTCGCACATTAGGTAGCAGTTTTCCAACATTAGGTAGCAGCTTTCGCACATTAGGTAGCAGTTTTCCAACATTAGGTAGCAGTTTCCCCACATTAGGTAGCATAGATTCTCCACATTTGGTAGTAGTTTTCCGTCATTAGGCCGCAGGTTCCCTTGCAGGTTCTCCACAATAGGTCAAAGTCTCCCCACATTAGATTGCTGGTTCAAACAACAACCCCCCCCCCACACACACACAAAAAAAACACATACACACAACACAGCGACACACACACACAGATAGATAGAGAGAGAGGGACACACACACAGTCAGAGAGACACACACACAGTCAGAGAGACACACACACACAGAGTCATACCCAGTCACACACAGAGTCACACACAGACAGAGAGCCACACACAGACAGAGACAGCGACAGACACACACACAGAGACACACACTCACAGACAGAGAGACACACACACACACAGAGTCACACACACAGAGAGACACACACACAGAGTCACACACACAGAGTCACACACACACAGAGTCACACACAGTCACACACACACAGACAGAGACACACAAACAGAGATAGAGTGAGACAGACACACACTCACTCACCCATCCAGCGCAGCGCTCCTTCTCTCCGGGCGCTCTGCGAGTGACGTCACGTCCTCCTGCGGAGGCACGTCGGGCCGGCGCAACAGAAGACGGAGGGGCGCAGGCCGGTTCACTGTGCAGGTGACGGGGGGATTGTCCTACTAGTACGGAGACGGGGGGGTGCGTACCTGGTGTCACCCCATCAGGATGGTGTCACCCGGTGCGGGCCACACCCCCCGCAGACCCGGTCGCAACGCCACTGGGTAAGACCTCACCCCAATGCTGGATTCACAGCTTAGGCTAATAATAACTGCTCTATAACGTTCTCCATGCTGCTGCTGATTCTAAAGGTGTGCTCTAAAGACACAGAAGAGCATGCTAATACTGTTTAGTGTTAGGCGGCATTCACACCACGTTTTTTGCAATACAGTTCCCGTATCAGGTTTTTGATGAACAACGGATTCCTCAAAACCTGACTAAACTGTATCAAAACATGTGTACAAATTTTAACCCGTATACGGTTTAAAAAATGATGTCCGGTTGCATCCGTTTTTTAAGAAAAAGCCATATACGTTTTTAACGTTTCATTCCACTTTGAATAAAGTTTCAGTTGTTTGAAATTCCAAGAAAAAAACCTGTGCTAAGTCAAAAACCGTATGGTGCAAACCGGATGGAACCGAACGCACATACAGTTCGGTACTGTTCCCATTAACTCCCATGTAAAAAAATAAATAAAAAAAAGTATATGGTTTAATATAGTTTTTCACTCGGATCAAAAACTGTGGTAGTCTACGATTTTGGGTACGGGTAAAAAAAAAACGGACAAAACCGAATAAAACGCAAAACAGACTAAACCGGATTATGCGTTTTACAGACGGTTTATATCAAAGTCAATGCATACGGTTTGCTATACGGTTTCGTACAGTTTTTAACTAGAAACCGTATACGGGAACTGTATAGCAAAAACGTGGTGTGCATGCAGCTTTATACAAAGGCATAGCACTGATCAGTACTATCTATGATCTACTTGTATGGTCGGCCAGAAGGAAGAACATAGAAAAAGATCGCAGCAGAGCAGGTGAGGAGACCTTCGGCCGCCAACTTGATTCATCAGACCCCCGCAATCGCGATGCAGGTGGTCTGATGAGTCTCGCATAGCCCTGATAATGCTTTAGATGCCATGATCAGTATTGATAACGGCATCTAAATGGTGAATGGCGGGGATCAGCTGGATCGCTGATGTCTGCCATTACCCTGCAGATAGAAGCCGGGATCCGGCGTGTATGAAGCGACCACAGCTCCTGTGCTCCCTTTATGTACAGGACATAAATGTACGCCCTGTTGTGATAAGCACCAGGATGTACATTTATGTCCAAAGTGGTCAAGGGGTTAAAGGGGTGCTCCATTAATAAAAAAAAATGTTTAAAAATCAACTGGTGACAGAAAGGTAAACAGATTTGTAAATTACCTCTTTATAAAAATCTTAATCCTTCCAGGACTTATCAGCTGCTGTACACTACAAGGGAAGTTCTTTTCTTTTTGAATTTCTTTTCTATCTGACCCCAGTGCTCTCTGCTGACACCTCTGTCCATGTCAGGAACTGTCCAGAGCAGGAGGGGTTTGCAATGGGGATTTGCTCCTACTCTAGACAGTTCCTGACATGGACAGAGGTGTCAGTAGAGTGCAAGCAGTTGATAAGTACTGGAAGGATTAAGACTCTTAAATGGAAGTAATTTACAAATCTGTATAACTTTCTGGCACCAGTTGATTTGAAAACATTTGTTATTCACCGGAGTACCCCTTTAAGTCATATTCTGTCATACTTCTTAAACCGGTTTCACACTAGAGTAATACGGAAGCATTTTTTAGTGTCTGTGTTACGACCTGAACTGACAGCTCTCCCGTGGTCAAGGCCCAGACTTAAAGGGGTACTCCCATGGAAAACTTTTTTCTTTTAAATCAACTGGTGCCAGAAAGTTAAACAGATTTATAAATCGCTTCTATTAAAAAAAAATCTTAATCCTTCCAGTACTTTTTAGGGGCTGTATACTAAAGAGAAATCCAAAAAAGAAATGCATTTCCTGTGATGTCATGACCACAGTGCTCTCTGCTGACCTCTGCTGTCCATTTTAGGAACTGTCCAGAGCAGGAGAAAATCCCCATAGCAAACATATGCTGCTCTGGACAGTTTCTAAAATGGACAGCAGAGGTCAGCAGAGAGCACTGTGGTCATGACATCACAGGAAATGCATTTCTCTTTTGGATTTCTCTTTAGTATACAGCCCCTAAAAAGTACTGGAAGGATTAAGATTTTTTTTTTTTTTTTTTTATAGAAGTGATTTATAAATCTGTTTAACTTTCTGGCACCAGTTGATTTAAAAAAAAAAAAAATTCCACGGGAGAACCCCTTTAAGGCTGTGTTCACACGTCCAGAATGTCCACACGGGAATGCGCGGTCTCATAGACGGCTATGTATTCTGTGGGGGTGTCCACAGAAAAGACAAACACATTCATTTTTTTCTGCGGACACGGAAAACGGAATTCCTGACGTGTGAACATGGCCTAAAGATAAATGCCAGCTAGAGATGAGCGAACTTACAGTAAATTCGATTCGTCACGAACTTCTCGGCTCGGCAGTTGATGACTTATCCTGCATAAATTAGTTCAGCCTTCAGGTGCTCCGGTGGGCTGGAAAAGGTGGATACATTCCTAAGAAAGAGTCTCCTAGGACTGTATCCACCTTTTCCAGCCCACCGGAGCACCGGAAAGCTGAACTAATTTATGCAGGATAAGTCATCAACTGCCGAGCTGAGAAGTTCGTGACGAATCGAATTTACTGTAAGTTCGCTCATCTCTAATACCAGCCATCCTTGAGGCTCTAACTCTGTGTTTCCCAACCAGGGTGCCTCCAGCTGTTGCAAAACTACAACTCCCAGCATGCCCGGACAGCCAACGGCTGTCCGGGCATGCTGGGAGTTGTAGTTTTGCAACAGCTGGAGGCACCCTGGTTGGGAAAGCAGTGCTCTAACTTCTAATCCCGGTTGCACGGATGACGCTATCGGCTTATAGTCGTACATCATGTTCCTGAAATCTTATAAAACCCTTCAAAACCAAAAATTCATCAAATTTTTTATTTTATTTTTCGGGAAAAAAAAATTTCTCGCTGTCGAACAAGACAGACAGATCCCCCCTCCACCCCCCCACCCCCACCCCCCGGTCTACGCCAATCTTCACAGAGGTCCTTTTATTTTCGGGCACAACCAGTCCATGGAATACTTTTTAATTTTGCCTACCGCACTGTTGGTTTTAATTTAGAAGATTTGATGAAATTCGCGAAGAATTTTTTTTTTGAAGAGGGAAAAGAATTAGGTTCTAATATTTCTTCTGACGTCCCGCGCTCTCCGGGGGAAACACGTCTGCCCTTTCGCTGAGTACAAGCGGTTAATACAAGCCTACGGACATGTGTTTCCTATCTCATAGGCACTAAAGCGTACAGGATTTTTTATTTTTTTATTTTTATTTTTTGGGGAATTCTAATGTTCACACATATTTCCTACGACGGACGCGGACAAGGTTGTGTAAACTTCTGAACGAAATCAAGGTTATATAAATGTGCGAATTCGCCTTCAGAAGTTCTGCTGGAGGGAATACACGGAGGAGACGCGCTGCTCCTTTTTTTCTTGTTTCATCCCCAAAAAATTCTTTTGATGTTTTTTTTTATTTTATTTTTTTGTAAAATTATTATTATTATTATTTCTTTTTTTAAATGCAGTTTAATATAGTGTATATTTGAAGGGGTTTAAATATACCAATATGTTTTCATTGGTGACTGATGTTGTGCAGCTCCACTGTAGCGGTTAAAGGGGTTATCCAGGACTCACAGGCTTTCACTATGATGGGTGAGGAAGCAGGACTCACAGTCTTTAGCTATGAGTGGGTGGGGGAAGCAGGACTCACAGGCTTTCTCTATGAGTGGGTGGGAGAAGCAGGACTCACAGGCTTTCTCTATGAGTGGAGGGGAAGCAGGACTCACAGGCTTTCTCTATGAGTGGAGGGGGAAGCAGTACTCACATGCTTTCTCTATGGGTGGGTGAGGGAAGCAGGACTCATAGGCTCTCTGTATGAGTGGAGGGGAAGAAAGACTCACAGACTTTCTCTATGAGAGGAGGGAAAACAGGACTCACAGGTGTTCTCTATGAGTGGGTGGGAGAAGAAGGACTCACAGGCTTTCTCTATGAGTAGGTGGGGGAAGCAGGACTCACAGGCTTTCTCTATGAGTGGAGGGGGAAGCAGGACTCACAGACTTTCTCTATGAGTGGAGGGGGAAGCAGGACTCACAGGCTTTCTCTATGAGTGGAGGGGGAAGCAGGACTCACACTCTTTCTATATGAGTGGGTGGGGAAGCAGGACTCACAGGCTCTCTCTATGAGTGGTGGGAGAAGCAGGACTCAGAGGCTTTCTCTATGAATGGGTGTGGAACAGGACTCACAGGCTTTCTCTGTCAGTGAGCGGGGAAGCAGGACTCACAGGCTTTCTCTATGAGTGGATGGGGGAAGCGGGACTCACAGATTTTCTCTATGAGTGGAAGGGAAGCAGGACTCACAGGCTTTCTCTATGAGTGGAGGAGGAAGCAGGACTCACAGGCTTTCTCTATGAGTGGAGGGGAAGCAGGACTCACAGGCTTTCTCTATGAGTGGAGGGGAAGCAGGACTCACAGGCTTTCTCTATGAGTGGGTGGGGGAAGCAGGACTCACAGGCTTTCTCTATGAGTGGAAGGGAAGCAGGACTCACCGGCTTTTTCTATGAGTGGGTGGAGAAGCAGGACTCACAGGCTTTCACTATGAGTGTGTGTGGGAAGCAGGACTCTCAGGCTTTCTCTATGAGTGGAGGGGGAAGCAGGACTCACACTCTTTCTATATGAGTGGGTGGGGAAGCATGACTCACAGGCTTTCTCTATGAGTGTGTGTGGGAAGCAGGACTCACAGGCTTTCTCTATGAGTAGGTGGGGAAGCAGGACTCACAGGCTTTCTCTATGAGCTGATGGGGGAAGCAGAACTCACAGGCTTTTTCTATGAGTGGAGGGGGAAGCAGGACCCACACTCTTTCTATATGAGTGGGTGGGGAAGCAGGACTCACAGGCTTTCTCTATGAGTGGGTGTGGAGCAGGACTCACAGGCTTTCTCTATGAGTGGGTGGGGAAGCAGGACTCACAGGCTTTCTCTATGAGTGGGTGTGGAGCAGGACTCACAGGCTTTCTCCATGAGTGGGTGGGGGAGCAGGACTCACAGGCTTTCTCTATGAGTAGGTGGGGAAGCAGGACTCACAGGCTTTCTCTTTGAGTGGGTGGGGGAAGCAGGACTCACAGGCTTTCTCTATGAGTGGGTGGGGGAAGCAGGACTCACAGGCTTTCTCTGAGTGGAGGGGAAGCAGGACTCACAGGCTTTCTCTGAGTGGAGGGGAAGCAGGACTCCCAGGCTTTCTCTATGAGTGGAAGGGAAGCAGGACTCACAGGCTTTCTCTATGAGTGTGTGGGGGAAGCAGGACTCACAGGCTTTCTCTATGAGTGGGTGGGGAGCAGGACTCACAGGCTTTCTTTATGAGTGGGTGGGGAGCAGGACTCACAGGCTTTCTCTGAGTGGAGGGGAAGCAGGACTCACAGGCTTTCTCTATGAATGGAAGGGAAGCAGGACTCACAGGCTTTCTCTATGAGTGGGTGGGGGAAGCAGGACTCACAGGCTTTCTCTATGAGAGGGTGGGGGAAGCAGGACTCACAGGCTTTCTCTATGAGTGGAAGGGAAGCAGGACTCACAGGCTTTCTCTATGAGTGGAGGGGGAAGCAAGACTCACACTCTTTCTATATGAGTGGGTGGGGAAGCAGGACTCAGATTTTCTTTATGAGTGGAGGGGAAGCAGGACTCACAGGCTTTCTCTATGAGTGGGTGGGGAAGCAGGACTCACAGGCTTTCACTATGAGT
Source organism: Hyla sarda (assembly GCF_029499605.1). Lineage (NCBI taxonomy): Eukaryota > Metazoa > Chordata > Amphibia > Anura > Hylidae > Hyla > Hyla sarda. Next base: position 13,285,142 of record NC_079190.1, on the reverse strand, counting down.
GGGTGGGAGAAGCAGGACTCACAGGCTTTCACTATGAGTGGGTGGGGAAGCAGGACTCAGGCTTTCTCTATGAGTGGGTGGGAGAAGCGGGACTCACAGGCTTTCTCTATGAGTGGAGGGGGAGCGGGACTCACAGGCTTTCTCTATGAGTGGAGGGGAAGCAGGACTCACAGGCTTTCTCTATGAGTGGATGGGGGAAGCGGGACTCACAGATTTTCTCTATGAGTGGAAGGGAAGCAGGACTCACAGGCTTTCTCTATGAGTGGAGGAGGAAGCAGGACTCACAGGCTTTCTCTATGAGTGGAGGGGAAGCATGACTCACAGGCTTTCTCTATGAGTGTGTGTGGGAAGCAGGACTCACAGGCTTTCTCTATGAGTAGGTGGGGAAGCAGGACTCACAGGCTTTCTCTATGAGTAGGTGGGGAAGCAGGACTCACAGGCTTTTTCTATGAGTGGAGGGGGAAGCAGGACCCACACTCTTTCTATATGAGTGGGTGGGGAAGCAGGACTCACAGGCTTTCTCTATGAGTGGGTGTGGAGCAGGACTCACAGGCTTTCTCTATGAGTGGGTGGGGAAGCAGGACTCACAGGCTTTCTCTATGAGTGGGTGTGGAGCAGGACTCACAGGCTTTCTCCATGAGTGGGTGGGGGAGCAGGACTCACAGGCTTTCTCTATGAGTAGGTGGGGAAGCAGGACTCACAGGCTTTCTCTTTGAGTGGGTGGGGGAAGCAGGACTCACAGGCTTTCTCTATGAGTGGGTGGGGGAAGCAGGACTCACAGGCTTTCTCTGAGTGGAGGGGAAGCAGGACTCACAGGCTTTCTCTGAGTGGAGGGGAAGCAGGACTCCCAGGCTTTCTCTATGAGTGGAAGGGAAGCAGGACTCACAGGCTTTCTCTATGAGTGTGTGGGGGAAGCAGGACTCACAGGCTTTCTCTATGAGTGGGTGGGGAGCAGGACTCACAGGCTTTCTTTATGAGTGGGTGGGGAGCAGGACTCACAGGCTTTCTCTGAGTGGAGGGGAAGCAGGACTCACAGGCTTTCTCTATGAATGGAAGGGAAGCAGGACTCACAGGCTTTCTCTATGAGTGGGTGGGGGAATCAGGACTCACAGGCTTTCTCTATGAGAGGGTGGGGGAAGCAGGACTCACAGGCTTTCTCTATGAGTGGAAGGGAAGCAGGACTCACAGGCTTTCTCTATGAGTGGAGGGGGAAGCAAGACTCACACTCTTTCTATATGAGTGGGTGGGGAAGCAGGACTCAGATTTTCTTTATGAGTGGAGGGGAAGCAGGACTCACAGGCTTTCTCTATGAGTGGGTGGGGAAGCAGGACTCACAGGCTTTCACTATGAGTGGGTGGGAGAAGCAGGACTCACAGGCTTTCACTATGAGTGGGTGGGGAAGCAGGACTCAGGCTTTCTCTATGAGTGGAGGGGGAGCGGGACTCACAGGCTTTCTCTATGAGTGGAGGGGGAGCGGGACTCACAGGCTTTCTCTATGAGTGGAGGGGAAGCAGGACTCACAGGCTTTCTCTATGAGTTGGTGAGGAAGCAGGACTCACAGGCTTTATCTATGAGTGGAGGGGAAGCAGGACTCACAGGCTTTCTCTATGAGTGGGTGGGGAGCAGGACTCACAGGCTTTCTCTATGAGTGGAGGGGAAGCAGGACTCACAGGCTTTCTCTATGAGTGGGTGGGAAGCAGGACTCACAGGCTTTCTCTATGAGTGAAGGGGGAAGCAGGACTCACACTCTTTCTATATGAGTGGGTGGGGAAGCAGGACTCACAGGCTCTCTCTATGAGTGGTGGGAGAAGCAGGACTCACAGGCTTTCTCTATGAATGGGTGTGGAGCAGGACTCACAGGCTTTCTCTGTGAGTGAGCGGGGAAGCAGGACTCACAGGCTTTCTCTATGAGTGGGTGGGGAAGCAGGACTCACAGGCATTCTCTATGAGTGGATGGGGGAAGCGGGACTCACAGGTTTTCTCTATGAGTGGAAGGGAAGCAGGACTCACAGGCTTTCTCCATGAGTGTGTGGGGGAGCAGGACTCACAAGCTTTCTCTATGAGTAGGTGGGGAAAGCAGGACTCACAGGCTTTCTCTATGAGTGGAGGGGAAGCAGGACTCACAGGCTTTCTCTATGAGTGGGTGGGGGAAGCAGGACTCACAGGCTTTCTCTATGAGTGGAAGGAAGCAGGACTCACCGGCTTTTTCTATGAATGAATGGGGAAGCAGGACTCACAGGCTTTCACTATGAGTGGGTGGGGAAGCAGGACTCACAGGCTTTCACTATGAGTGTGTGTGGGAAGCAGGACTCTCAGGCTTTCTCTATGAGTGGAGGGGGAAGCAGGACTCACACTCTTTCTATATGAGTGGGTGGGGAAGCATGACTCACAGGCTTTCTCTATGAGTGTGTGTGGGAAGCAGGACTCACAGGCTTTCTCTATGAGTAGGTGGGGAAGCAGGACTCACAGGCTTTCTCTTTGAGCTGATGGGGAAGCAGAACTCACAGGCTTTTTCTATGAGTGGAGGGGGAAGCAGGACCCACACTCTTTCTATATGAGTGGGTGGGGAAGCAGGACTCACAGGCTTTCTCTATGAGTGGGTGTGGAGCAGGACTCACAGGCTTTCTCTATGAGTGGGTGGGGAAGCAGGACTCACAGGCTTTCTCTATGAGTGGGTGTGGAGCAGGACTCACAGGCTTTCTCCATGAGTGGGTGGGGGAGCAGGACTCACAGGCTTTCTCTATGAGTAGGTGGGGAAGCAGGACTCACAGGCTTTCTCTATGAGTGGGTAGGGGAAGCAGGACTCACAGGCTTTCTCTGTGAGTGGGTGGGGGAAGCAGGACTCACAGGCTTTCTCTGAGTGGAGGGGAAGCAGGACTCACAGGCTTTCTCTGAGTGGAGGGGAAGCAGGACTGCCAGGCTTTCTCTATGAGTGGAAGGGAAGCAGGACTCACAGGCTTTCTCTATGAGTGGGTGGGGGAAGCAGGACTCACAGGCTTTCTCTATGAGTGGGTGGGGAGCAGGACTCACAGGCTTTCTCTATGAGTGGGTGGGGAGCAGGACTCACAGGCTTTCTCTGAGTGGAGGGGAAGCAGGACTCACAGGCTTTCTCTATGAGTAGAAGGGAAGCAGGACTCACAGACTTTCTCTATGAGTGGGTGGGTGAAGCAGGACTCACAGGCTTTCTCTACGAGTGGAAGGGAAGCAGGACTCACAGGCTTTCTCTATGAGTGGAGGGGGAAGCAAGACTCACACTCTTTCTATATGAGTGGGTGGGGAAGCAGGACTCACAGGCTTTCACTATGAGTGTGTGTGGGAAGCAGGACTCACAGGCTTTCTCTATGAGTAGGTGGGGAAGCAGGACTCACAGGCTTTCTCTTTGAGCTGATGGGGGAAGCAGAACTCACAGGCTTTTTCTATGAGTGGAGGGGGAAGCAGGACCCACACTCTTTCTATATGAGTGGGTGGGGAAGCAGGACTCACAGGCTTTCTCTATGAGTGGGTGTGGAGCAGGACTCACAGGCTTTCTCTATGAGTGGGTGGGGAAGCAGGACTCACAGGCTTTCTCTATGAGTGGGTGTGGAGCAGGACTCACAGGCTTTCTCTATGAGTAGAAGGGAAGCAGGACTCACAGACTTTCTCTATGAGTGGGTGGGTGAAGCAGGACTCACAGGCTTTCTCTATGAGAGAAGCAGGACTCACAGGCTTTCTCTATGAGTGGGTGTGGAGCAGGACTCACAGGCTTTCTCTATGAGTGGGTGGGTGAAGCAGGACTCACAGGCTTTCTCTGAGTGGAGGGGAAGCAGGACTCACAGGCTTTCTCTATGAGTAGAAGGGAAGCAGGACTCACAGACTTTCTCTATGAGTGGGTGGGTGAAGCAGGACTCACATGCTTTCTCTATGAGAGGGTGGGGGAAGCAAGACTCACAGGCTTTCTCTACGAGTGGAAGGGAAGCAGGACTCACAGGCTTTCTCTATGAGTGGAGGGGGAAGCAAGACTCACACTCTTTCTATATGAGTGGGTGGGGAAGCAGGACTCAGCTTTTCTCTATGAGTGGAGGGGAAGCAGGACTCACAGGCTTTCTCTATGAGTGGGTGGGGAAGCAGGACTCACAGGCTTTCACTATGAGTGGGTGGGAGAAGCAGGACTCACAGGCTTTCACTATGAGTGGGTGGGGAAGCAGGACTCAGGCTTTCTCTATGAGTGGAGGGGGAGCGGGACTCACAGGCTTTCTCTATGAGTGGGTGGGGAGCAGGACTCACAGGCTTTCTCTATGAGTGGAGGGGAAGCAGGACTCACAGGCTTTCTCTATGAGTGGGTGGGAAGCAGGACTCACAGGCTTTCTCTATGAGTGGGTGGGAAGCAGGACTCACAGGCTTTCTCTATGAGTGGGTGGGAAGCAGGACTCACAGGCTTTCTCTGAGTGGGTGGGAAGCAGGACTCACAGGCTTTCTCTATGAGTGGGTGGGGGAAGCAGGACTCACAGGCTTTCTCTGAGTGGAGGGGAAGCAGGACTCACAGGCTTTCTCTGAGTGGAGGGGAAGCAGGACTCACAGGCTTTCTCTATGAGTAGAAGGGAAGCAGGACTCACAGGCTTTCTCTATGAGTGGGTGGGTGAAGCAGGACTCACAGGCTTTCTCTGAGTGGAGGGGAAGCAGGACTCACAGGCTTTCTCTATGAGTAGAAGGGAAGCAGGACTCACAGGCTTTCTCTATGAGTGGGTGGGTGAAGCAGGACTCACAGGCTTTCTCTCTGAGAGGGTGGGGGAAGCAAGACTCACAGGCTTTCTCTACGAGTGGAAGGGAAGCAGGACTCACAGGCTTTCTCTATGAGTGGAGGGGGAAGCAAGACTCACACTCTTTCTATATGAGTGGGTGGGGAAGCAGGACTCAGCTTTTCTCTATGAGTGGAGGGGAAGCAGGACTCACAGGCTTTCTCTATGAGTGGGTGGGGAAGCAGGACTCACAGGCTTTCACTATGAGTGGGTGGGAGAAGCAGGACTCACAGGCTTTCACTATGAGTGGGTGGGGAAGCAGGACTCAGGCTTTCTCTATGAGTGGAGGGGGAGCGGGACTCACAGGCTTTCTCTATGAGTGGGTGGGGAGCAGGACTCACAGGCTTTCTCTATGAGTGGAGGGGAAGCAGGACTCACAGGCTTTCTCTATGAGTGGGTGGGAAGCAGGACTCACAGGCTTTCTCTATGAGTGGGTGGGAAGCAGGACTCACAGGCTTTCTCTATGAGTGGGTGGGAAGCAGGACTCACAGGCTTTCTCTATGAGTGGGTGGGAAGCAGGACTCACAGGCTTATTCCATGGGGGGGGGTTGTCTATCAATCTTACTCTCTATTTTGGGTGGAGCAGGCCTCACTTTAACAGTTTTTTTTTTAGTGAGAAATACTAGATGAGAGGTTTTCCTAGGTACAAAACTAAATATGGCTTCCTGGCCCCCTCTAGCCTTTAAGGGTCAGAAAGGCGGAAGCAGCTAAGTCAGGTGTCATCCGCAATCTTATAACCGTCGCTAACATTATCGGGAGGGCAAATGATGTCGCACCGTTGCGCTATGCTGTTTACACAAACGTTACTAATGGCAACCGGAGTTATACACACTGCATAAGACTTTCGACTTGGTGAGAGAATTGGGAAGCCAAAAAACAGCCATCTTTTATGTATGGATAACCCCTTTAAAGGGGTATTCCAGTGGGAAAACAAATGTTTAAGCAACTGATGCCAGAAAGTAATACAGATTTGTAAATCACTTATATTTAAAAAAATATTAACCCTTCCAGTACTTATCAGCTGCTGTATACTAAGGAGGAAGTTGTGTAGTTCTTTCCAGTCTGATCACAGTGCTCTCTGCGGACACCTCTGTCCATGTTATGAGCAAATCCCCATAGTAAACCTCTCCTGCTCTGGACAGTTCCTGACATGGACAGATGTGTCAGCAGAGAGCACTGTGGTCAGACTGGAAAGAGCTACACAACTTCCTGTGGAGCACACAGCAGCTGATAAGTACTGGAAGGGTTAAGATTTTTATATAGAAGTAATTTAAAAATCTGTTTAACTTTCTGGTACCAGTTGATAAAAAATTTTAAAAAATCACCAGAGTACCCCTTTAAGTAATAAAAAACACTATACATCCGGGAGCTCATCCTTCCTCCTCTGCACCATACTGTGCTTAGATAGAGACCTGACACAGACTTTAGGGAGTCTTCCCCTGACTGCTGTGAGTAGCCGGGGGAGGGGGGGTATGATGTCGTCATCCTCTATCTGCAGATCTTATCGCCGCCATCTTTATCCTTCATGTTGCTTCATTGCTTTGTGATTATTAATCTCTGCACAAAATCACTGAACACAAAATGTTTTTCTAACCTGAAGCCGGGAAACTTTTTTGTTTTAAATTAATTTAATTGCAAAGAAGAAAAACAATGATTCACGGCTGTAAAACACTACTCCACCCCAAGAAGTCGGCTCTGCTACCTCGGCGTCACTTCTGTCCTCAGTTTACCTGGGAAGCCAAGAGGAGATGCGTAATTCTTCCAGGAGTTCACTGGTATGTGAGCAGAGAAGGGCGGAGAGTCTACCATTTGCTGTGGGGTTTTTAGGGAATCCGGACGTCCATTTCTACGCGTGCTGCAATCTCTAATGGCCAAATGCAAAGAACCCTTACAGGGTGGATAAAGCCCCTATATTAGGGCACATTGACATCCCAGAGGGGGACCCCCACCTACACTGAAAGATCCCACAATCACAGTGGTCCAACTTCTTGTTCTCGAAGAGATAAGAGGAGACTCTGGCGATGGCTTATCCCTCCTTTGTCCATTTAAAGAGGTACTCCGGGGCTCCAGCGTTGTGAACATTTTGCTCAGAATGCTCAGAGTAGGAGGCCGTGATCGTGATGTTACGGACACCCCGCCCCCTCATGACGCCACACCCCCACGCCCCCTCCATTCATGTCTATGGGCGTGATCGTGATGTTACGGACACCCCCCCCCCCTCAGGACGCCACACCCCCACGCCCCCTCCATTCATGTCTATGGGCGTGGCCGTGATGTTACAACCAGTGCTGTTTAGTATACCGGTTGCTGCGGGAGATTGTGGGGGGGTTGGGGGGGCCACAGCGGCGGAGTACCCCTTTAAAATCACAGGTATATATGGGGGGGTGATCTCAGGATCACCCCCCCCCCCCATTCATACCTGTGATTTTAAAGGGGTACCCCATCGCAAACTCAGGAACGGGCTGTAAAAGGTTACTCTGCTGCTAGACATCTTATCCCCTATCCTAGATGTCTGATCGTGGGGGTACCGCTGACTGCTGGGGCCCCCCACGATCTCCCACAGCATTGGGTGTTCTAAACAAACACCGGGTCCCTGCGGCAGTGGTTGTGACATCACGATCACGGCGTTCTGAATGTTTTGAATGGTGGGGCGAGTTGCACATACACAGTGGCCCTCATTTACTAACAGGGTGAGGTTTTGATTTTGTGGGGTGTTTTTTATGTGTGTCATACTTTCCTTTCTCGTTTACTAATATGGCACTTTTGTTAGGAAATTATGGTGCAGATTTGGCACATGTTACAATTGAGGCCCAGAACAATGTAAATACCACAAAAAAATTGCCTTTCCCCCCTCTGAAATTGTTTTTTTTAGCACCAAAAACAATTAAAGGGGTACTCAGCCCCTACATATCCTTTGGATAGGGGATAAGATGTCTAATCGCGGGGGTCCCACTGCTGGGGGGCACCCCAGACATTCGGCACCGCAGACCTCTGGTGCACGAGCGAACTTTGCTGCGTGGCGGATTACTGGCGCTGCGGCCCAAAGGCTCGTCATGTCATGACCACGCCCCCTCAAAGGTCGTGCATTGATGGGGCGTGGCCGTGACGTCCCGAGCCTCCACCCCGCATCGCCAGTCATCCGCCACGCAGCAAAGTTCGCTCATGCACTGGATGTCTGGGGTGCCGCAGCCGAGATTGCGGGGTTCTACAGCGGCGGGACCCCCACGATCGAGCATCTTATCCCCTATCCTTTGTATAGGGCATAAGATGTCTAGGGGCGGAGTACCCCTTTAATATTAGATACTCTAAAAGAGTGCTGCTACAGTATGTGAAGCTCATTTAACATGCCATATGTGTATCGCTGTCCATAACATTTTTTTATACAATTTTTTTTAAAGGGGTACTCCGCTGGAGAGAATTTTTTTTCAAATCCACTGGTGCCAGAAAGTTAAACATATTTGTAAATCACTTCTATTGAAAAATCTTAACCTTTCCAGTACTTAGCTGCTGTATGCTCTACAGGAAGTTGTGTAGTTCTTTCCAGTCTGACCACAGTGCTCTCTCTGCTGACACCTCTGTCCATGTTAGGAACTGTCCAGAATAGGAGCAAATCCGCATAGCAAACCTCTCCTGCTCCGGACAGTTCATGACACGGACAGAGGTGTCAGCAGAGAGCACTGTGGTCAGACTGGAAAGAACTACACAGCTTCCTGTGGAGCATACAGCAGCTGATAAGTACTGGAAGGATTGAGATTTTTTATATAGAAGTCATTTGCAAATCTGTTTAACTTTCTGGCACCAGTTGATTTACAAAAAGTTTTTTGTTTTTTTTCAGAGTACCCCTTTTAAAGCCTGGCAAATTTACAACATGTGGTCTTTCATATAATAGCGCAAAAAATAAATAAATAAATAAATATATAAATAAAAATAAATAAAACAATAAAATACATATATATATATATATATATATATATATATATAAATAATAGTAGAAACCATTTTAGATTTTTTTTTACCTTTTAGGGCTTTTATTTCATACAAACTTTAAGCGGTTTACTTACATTTATAATTATATTTAATATATATAAAAAAGGTAGAATAAAGAAAGCAAATGCTATATTTATAAATATCTCTCTCTGTAGGTTCTGCATACAAAACAAAAATTTGTACATCCACCGACAGTGGCAGGACACTGTTATCTGGGCGCCGACTTGAGATGCTCGGAACGGAATTCTGAAGAATGTAAACAATACTTGAAGATGGCGCTCTGTCTGGTCGGGGGGGGGGGCAAAAAAATCCTTTCTCCATTAGCTTTGCCTGGAAATCCCCGAAATACTGAAAATATTCCTTGTTGACTTCTGGCTGTAAAATATAATGAGACAGTCCACAGTCCTCAGGCCCGATGCGGTATTTTTAATTGTTCCCACAATGGTGGGGGGGTAAAGTCATTTCTTAAAGGGTTTGTCCAGATGGCGACAGCGTTCAGGAGGGCGATGAGAAAGAGACCAGCAGGGGGACCTGGGAAGCATCGGAAGGGGAGTGTCGGCTGCTGATAAGGTGAGTAGGACTTCGTTTTGTTGTTTCACATTGTAAATTGCGTCGAAGAATTAAAGGGGTACTCCGCTGTTCGGCGTTTGGAACAAACTGTCCCGAACGCTGTAGCTTTGGACGTCATAGCCCCGCCCCCTCACGATGTCCCGCCCCCTCAATGAAAGTCTATGGGAGGGGGCGTGACGGCCGTCACGCCCCCTCCCATAGACTTGCATTGAGGGGGTGGTGGCGTGATGTCATGAGGGGGCGTGGCTAGGACGTCCAAAGCTACAGCGTTCGGGACAGTTTGTTCCAAACGCTGAGCAGCGGAGTACCCCTTTATAATACCTCTTTAAAGGGGTACTCCAGAGGGGGGGAAAAAATGTTTTCGAATCAATTGGTGCCAGAAAGTTTTACAGATCTGTAAATTACTTCTATATAAAAGACTTATATAATACTTATATAAGTACTTCCAGTACTTATCAGCTGCTTTATGCTCCACAAGAAGTTGTGTCGTTCATTCCAGTCTGACCACAGTGCTCTCTGCTGACACCTCTGTCCATGTCAGGAATTGTTTAGAGCAGGAGTAAAATGCCCATAGCAAAACCTCTACTACTCCGGACAGTTCCTGACACGGACAGAGGTGTCAGCAGAGAGCACTGTGGTCAGACTGGAATGAACCACACAACTTCCTCTGGAGCATGCAGCAGCTGATAAGTACTGGAAGGGTTAAGATTTTTAAATAGAAGTCATTTGCAAATCTGTTTAAAGGGGTTCTCCAGGAAAAAACTTATATATATATATATATATATATCTCAACTGGCTCCAGAAAGTTAAACAGATTTGTAAATGACTTCTATTAAAAAATCTTAAAGGGGTATTTCAGGCCAAAACTTTTTTTTATATATCAACTGGCTCCAGAAAGTTAAACAGATTTGTAAATTACTTCTATTAAAAAATATTAATCCTTCCAATAGTTATTAGCTTCTGAAGTTGAGTTGTTGTTTTCTGTCTAACTGCTCTCTGATGACTCACGTCCCGGGAGCTGTGCAGTTCCTATGGGGATATCCTCCCAGCATTAGAAAGTGAGCCTGATATGGGTTTAATTGCACTCAGTTTTTTTTGTTTCTCCAGGTAGAGCCCCCATTAAATGATATCGGTGAAAGGGCTTCAAAGTCCAGTCCAGAATTTTTCTTCACAGGTTACGTTAAAACGAAAAAAAAAAAAAATCCCTTATTCTTTCCTCGCCGGTCCCAACAGTACCATGGCGAACCACTACTGCGACAAAGGAATAGAGTCATGAATATTTACAATGTGGCAGACACCAGGAGGTGGTTGGTCGACCATAACGGCCGCCAAAGTCTTTGTTTTTTTTTTTTTTTTTATTGTTTGCAATTTCGAAAAACATTCATGTCGGTCCTGATATTTTCCTTACACTCTTGCCTATTATTACGTCTCGTTCGTTTGGCACAACTTTAAAATCGAAGATGGTAGGAAGAACTTCCGCCGGTTAGTGCTCTGGTTTCTATGTTACATTTTGTTTGTTTTTTAGTGAGGTCTTGAATGGATTCAAAAACATTTTTATTTATTTTTATTTTTGCTTTTGCTTTGTTGTTGTTTTTTTTTTTTTGCTTTTTATTTGCAAACGTATCTCTCCACAGTCCTCTCGCATTTTTTGCAAGTTACATAGCAACACCAATGGTATTTGCAGTGACACCGCTCCACCACGGTGTCCATGTAAGGGTTGTATCCTCGGCCGCAGCACATTAAATCACAACTGTCGCTTCCGAAGGAGGTTTTATTGCATTGTCTGAAAGAGAACAATGAGACAATTGAGGGTTAATCGCTTTTTGTTTTTTTGTTTTTTTTTCCAGAACATATGGAGCATTCAAAGGACGGGTTAATGTCAAACATAACCTGGCAGCAGATGCATCAAACTGATCGCGCGACAACGACAACAAAAAAAAAAAGACAAAAACAACCACATCACTCCGATAATACATTCTGTATGGGCCTGAATGAAGCTGACACCATGTTTAAATGTCCTTAAATGCCGCGGCCCTATGGAATGTGACCAGGAAAGTCAAACCATGGGAAATTGAGCGGCTCTTAATGGCACCAGATGTAAAAGACCGGACAGTTTTTTTTCCCTTTTTTTGTTTGCTATTAAGAAATTTTGTTTAATTTTGATGTTTTTTTTTTTTCTTTTCCTGCCTACGCAGCTGGGTATTTTATTTATTATGGAGATTTTATTTGCATGAGATCATAAACTTCAATTAAAACCCAAATTATTTGGATACGATGTCTGCGACCATACGAAGCTTCAGTGAAAAAAACCTTTAACAAACCCCAACGACCATGGTCGTTGGGGTGACACACTGTAACAAACCTCCTCCTCATGTAATCTGCTTACTACTGGGTTGACACACTGTAACAAACCTCCTCCTCATGTATTCTCCTTATTACTGGGGTGACCCACTGTAACAAACCTCCTCCTCATGTAATCTCATTACTACTGGGGTGACACACTGTAACAAACCTCCTCATGTAATCTCCTTACTACTGGGGTGACACACTGTAACAAACCTCCTCCTCATGTAATCTCCTTACTACTGGGGTGACACACTGCAACAAACTTCCTCCTCATGTAATCTCCTTACTACTGGGGTGACACACTGTAACAAACCTCCTCCTCATGTAATCTCCTTACTAATGGGGTGACACACTGTAACAAAGCCCCTCCTCATGTAATCTCCTTACTACTGGGGTGACACACTGTAACAAACCTCCTCCTCCTCATGTAATCTCCTTACTACTGGGGTGACACACTGTAACAAACCTCTTCCTCATGTAATCTCCTTACTAATGGAGTGACACACTGTAACAAACCTCCTCCTCATGTAATCTCCTTACTACTGGGGTGACACACTGTAACAAACCTCCTCCGCATGTGATCTCCTTACTACTGGGGTGATACACTGTAACAAACCTCCTCCACATGTAATCTCCTTACTACTGCGGTGACACACTGTAACAAACCTCCTCCTCATGTAATCTCCTTACTACTGGGGTGACACACTGTAACAAACCCCCTGCTCATGTAATCTCCTTACTACTGGGGTGACACACTGTAACAAACCTCCTCCTCCTCATGTAATCTCCTTACTACTGGGGTGGCACACTGTAACAAACCTCTTCCTCATGTAATCTCCTTACTAATGGAGTGACACACTGTAACAAACCTCCTCCTCATGTAATCTCCTTACTACGGGGGTGACACACTGTAACAAACCTCTTCCTCATGTAATTTCCTTACTAATGGGGTGACACACTGTAACAAACCTCCTCCACATGTAATCACCTTACTACTGGGGTGACACACTGTAACAAACCCCCTCCTCATGTAATCTCCTTACTACTGAGGTGACACACTGTAACAAACCTCCTCCTCATGTAATCTCCTTACTACTGGGGTGACACACTGTAACAAACCTCAACCTCATATAATCTCCTTACTACTGGGGTGACACACTGTAACAAACCTCCTCCTCATGTAATCTCCTTACTACTGGGGTGACACACTGTAACAAACCTCCTCCTCATGTAATCTCCTTACTACTGGGGTGACACACTGTAACAAATCTCCTCCTTCTCATGTAATCTCCTTACTACTGGGGTGACACACTGTAACAAACCTCCTCCTCATATAATCTCCTTACTACTGGGGTGACACACTGTAAGAAACCTCCTCCTCATGTAATCTCCTTACTACTGGGGTGACACACTGTAACAAACCTCCTCCTCATGTAATCTCCTTACTACTGGGGTGACACACTGTAACAAATCTCCTCCTCCTCATGTAATCTCCTTACTACTGGGGTGACACACTGTAACAAACCTCCTTCTCATGTAATCACCTTACTACTGGGGTGACACACTGTGACAAACCTCCTCCTTCTCATGTAATCTCCTTACTACTGGGGTGACACAATGTAACAAACCTCCTCCTCATGTAATATCCTTACTACTGGGGTGACACACTGTAACAAATCTCCTCCTCCTCATGTAATCTCCTTACTACTGGGGTGACACACTGTAACAAACCTCCTCCTCATATAATCTCCTTACTACTGGGGTGACACACTGTAACAAACCTCCTCCTCATGTAATCTCCTTACTACTGGGGTGACACACTGTAACAAACCTCCTCCTCATGTAATCTCCTTACTACTGGGGTGACACACTGTAACAAATCTCCTCCTCCTCATGTAATCTCCTTACTACTGGGGTGACACACTGTAACAAACCTCCTTCTCATGTAATCACCTTACTACTGGGGTGACACACTGTGACAAACCTCCTCCTTCTCATGTAATCTCCTTACTACTGGGGTGACACACTGTAACAAACCTCCTCCTCCTCATGTAATCTCCTTACTACTGGGGTGGCACACTGTAACAAACCTCTTCCTCATGTAATCTCCTTACTAATGGAGTGACACACTGTAACAAACCTCCTCCTCATGTAATCTCCTTACTACGGGGGTGACACACTGTAACAAACCTCTTCCTCATGTAATTTCCTTACTAATGGAGTGACACACTGTAACAAACCTCCTCCACATGTAATCACCTTACTACTGGGGTGACACACTGTAACAAACCCCCTCCTCATGTAATCTCCTTACTACTGAGGTGACACACTGTAACAAACCTCCTCCTCATGTAATCTCCTTACTACTGGGGTGACACACTGTAACAAACCTCCTCCTCATGTAATCTCCTTACTACTGGGGTGACACACTGTAACAAACCTCCTCCTCATGTAATCTCCTTACTACTGGGGTGACACACTGTAACAAATCTCCTCCTCCTCATGTAATCTCCTTACTACTGGGGTGACACACTGTAACAAACCTCCTCCTCATATAATCTCCTTACTACTGGGGTGACACACTGTAACAAACCTCCTCCTCATGTAATCTCTTTACTACTGGGGTGACACACTGTAACAAATCTCCTCCTCCTCATGTAATCTCCTTACTACTGGGGTGACACACTGTAACAAACCTCCTTCTCATGTAATCACCTTACTACTGGGGTGACACACTGTGACAAACCTCCTCCTTCTCATGTAATCTCCTTACTACTGGGGTGACACACTGTAACAAACCTCCTCCTCATGTAATATCCTTACTACTGGGGTGACACACTGTAACAAATCTCCTCCTCCTCATGTAATCTCCTTACTACTGGGGTGACACACTGTAACAAACCTCCTCATATAATCTCCTTACTACTGGGGTGACACACTGTAACAAACCTCCTCCTCATGTAATCTCCTTACTACTGGGGTGACACACTGTAACAAACCTCCTCCTCATGTAATCTCCTTACTACTGGGGTGACACACTGTAACAAATCTCCTCCTCCTCATGTAATCTCCTTACTACTGGGGTGACACACTGTAACAAACCTCCTTCTCATGTAATCACCTTACTACTGGGGTGACACACTGTAACAAACCTCCTTCTCATGTAATCTCCTTACTACTGGGGTGACACACTGTAACAAAACTCCTCCTCATGTAATATCCTTACTACTGGGGTGACACACTGTAACAAACCTTCTCCTCGTGTAATCTCCTTACTACTGGGGTGACACACTGTAACAAACCTCCTCCTCATGTAATCTCCTTACTACTGGGGTGACACACTGTAACAAACCTCCTCCTCATGTAATCTCCTTACTACTGGGGTGACACCATGTAACAAACCTCCTCCTCATGTTATTACCTGGGTGGGTGCTTTGATCGCTAGCTAGCTACTAACTTTCTTGCAGCAGGCAGAGGTTTGCCCCCCATCAAGAGGGCGCTCTAGGCAGCTACCAATTTTGCCTATAGGCAGAACAGGCCTTGCTTACGTACATGTGAAATTTTAGTTTTTCATTTGTAATAAATTTGCTAAAAATTCTGTTTTTGGTGCAGAATTATGAGGGGAACTAGATTTTGTTTTGGGGGAAAAAAGTTAAACAGTCGGAACACTTTCCGAATGCCCTGTAGGTTTCAATAAACGCCCATCGACGTGATTAGAAAAACTGTGTGTGAACAAACCCCTGGATCAAACATTTTGATTGATCAGAAGAACGAGCTGATAAAAGTGTGTCATGTGACCAGGACGGACTCATAACGTAAATCTATGGGGCCAATCTGGTCTCATGGACACGGAGGGGGGAGCGTGAACGGCTCGTTTGTACCGAATTTTCTCACTTAATTTTCAGACTGAATTTTTAACACAGAATTTTTTTTTCATGCAGGTTCCGCCAAAAGAATCAACATGTTCATTCTTTCGGCGGAATACTTCCCTGACTTCAATGGGATTCTGCTTGGAATTGAAGGGGTATTCCAGGCAAAAACTTTTTTTTATACATCAACTGGCTCCGGAAAGTTAAACATATTTGGAAATTACTTCTATTAAAAAATCTTAATCCTTCCAATAGTTATTAGCTTCTGAAGTTGAGTTGTTGTTTTCTGTCTAACTGCTCTCTGATGACTCACGTCCCGGGAGCTGTGCAGTTCCTATGGGGATATTCTCCCATCCTGCACAGCTCCCGGGACGTGACATCATCATTGAGCAGTTAGACAGAAAACTTCAGCAGATAATAACTATTGGAAGGATTAAGATTTTTTTAATAGATGTAATTTACAAATCTGTTTAACCTTCTGGAGCCAGTTGATATATAAAAAAAAGGTTTTCCTGGAATACCCCTTGAACTCTAAGCTTTGGATTTTCTGCAATAAGAAAAAAAAAAAAAAAAAAAGAACGGGAAGAAAAAACATATAATAAGTTGCGGCAGAAAATCGGCAGAGTTTTTCTAATAAAATAAATATGTAATTAAATAATTAAAATAAATTAATAAATAAAATAATAAATACAATAAATTAATAAATAATAATAAAATAAATAATTAAATAAATAAAAATTCCACAACAAATAACAAAAAAACATAAATACATAAATTTAAAAAAATACATATTAACAAAGCGCAGTACCGATTTGTTCCAAATGTATTTATTTATTGCTTTTTGCTTTCTGCAGCGCAAAGAAAAAAAAATGGCGTACTTGAAATTCCCAGTTGTGGATTTCGCTGCGGAAATGTCAAACGTTACGAATTTTATTGTGGATTCCAACTTCCCAAGTGCAGAGTGTAAACTAACACGCCACAGACGTCACACGGTCACTTTACGCGCGTATATTGTGCCTATTAAGTTTGTGCCTATTTACGTCTTTTACAAATCTATAGATTGGACCTCCTATTTATTAATAAATAAATAAAATAAATAATTAATAAATAAAATAAATAATTAATAAATAAATAAAAGAAATCAATAAAAAAAAAAAAAATTAAATAAATAAAAATTCACAAATAAAAAACATACGGTCACTTTACGCGCGTATATTGTGCCTATTTATATTGTGCCTATTTACGTCTTTTACAAATCTATAGAATGGACCTCCATATGTTGCTGGGAGTTGTAGTTTTGCAACATCTGGAGGAGCATAGTTTGGAAACCACTGGAATACAATCACCGATCCAATTATAGCTAAAACAATACATACTTCTACTAATACTACTATAAAAGGCTATAAAAAAAAAATAATAATAATAATAATTATCATAATTCTTAAATACTCCGAATAAATAAATAATAAAATAATTAATAATTAATAAATAAATAATTAATAAATAATAAAATAAATAAATTCAATAAATAAAAATTCACAAATAAAAAACAAAAAAAACATACGGTCACTTTATGCGCGTATATTGTGCCTATTTACTTTTTTTAACGCAACGTCTTTTACAAATCTATAGAATGGACCTCCAGATGTTGCAAAACTACAACTCCCAGAATGCTGGGAGTTGTAGTTTTGCAACATCTGGAGGAGCATAGTTTGGAAACCACTGGAATACAGTCACTGATCCAATTATAGAATAAAACATTATATAATTCTATATATAATGCTATAAAAAAAAACACAAATAATTCTCATAATTCTTAAATACTCCAAATAAATAAATAATAAAATTATTAATAAATAAATAATAAAAAATCAAATAAATAATAAAATAAATAAAAATTCACAAATAAAAAATAAATAGGCACAATATACACGCATAAAGTGACCGTATGTTTTTTTTTTGTTTTTTTTGTGAATTTTTATTTATTTTATTTATTTATTTTATCATTTATTTATTTTATTATTTATTTTATTTATTTATTAATCATTTTATTATTTATTTATTTATTCAGAGTATTTAAGAATTATGATACTTATTTGTGTGTTTTTTTTATAGCCTTTGTAAAAGATGTTGCGTTAAAAAAAGTAAATAGGCACGCATAAAGTGACCGTATGTTTTTTTTGTTTTTTATTTGTGAATTTTTATTTATTTAATTTATTTATTTTATTATTTATTAATTTATTTTATTTATTTATTAATTATTTATTTATTTTATTTATTTATGAATTAATTATTTTATTATTTATTTATTTGGAGTATTTAAGAATTATGAGAATTATGTGTTTTTTTTTTTTATAGCCTTTTATAGTAGTATTAGTAGAATTATATAATGTTTTATTCTATAATTGGATCAGTGACTGTATTCCAGTGGTTTCCAAACTATGCTCCTCCAGATGTTGCAAAACTACAACCCCCAGCATGCTGGGAGTTGTAGTTTTGCAACATCTGGAGGAGCGTAGTTTGGAAACCACTGGAATACAGTCACTGATCCAATTATAGATAAAACATTATATAAAATTCTACTAATACTACTATAAAATGCTATAAAAAAACCCACAAATAATTCTCATAATTCTTAACTAAAAGGCATAAAAGTAAAACAAAGACCCCACACTACACAAGGATATAGTCCTCCAGGATCGGGTCAGGTCGCGGACAGATAACGTATGTTTGTGAACCTCACAGAAGGGGGATTAGTGGAGGAATCTATTGTCCGGGACATTAAAGAAGAAGACAAAGGGAAGAATAGGGACCTGACAGAGTGTCCACAGGATTTTTGGGAAATTGATCTGTGCGGCGAAACAATGGCTTTGGGGGCCAGAAATGGAGGAACGTACGTTCGTGTCCAGGGGAGAGGGGGGGGGGGGGGGTGAGAACGAGACAATGGAGGTGATAAGAGGAGGAATGTGGGGAAGATGAAATGCACCCAAAAAAAAATCAATGGTAGACCAGATACCCACAGGAAATTTAGCTTTTTCGGAGGGCCAGGACCATGGAAGACGCCCCCTACCAGCACTACATGGTGTTTCCCAAGCAGGGTGTCTTCAGCTGTTGCTAAACTACAACTCCCAGGATGCCCGGACAGCCAACGGTTGTCCGGGCATCCTGGGAGTTGTAGTTTAGCAACAGCTGGAGGCACCCTGCTTGGGAAACACAAAGTCCAAAACAAGCGTATTTTTGGTCACTTTTTATACCATAAAAAATGAATAAAAAGCGATCAAAAAGTCAGATTCTAGCCCCTTAAAGGGGTAGTCCAGTGGTGAAAAACGTATCCCCTATCCTAAGGATAGGGGATAAGTTTGAGATCGCGGGGGGTCCGACCGCTGGGGCCCCCTGTGATCTCTCTGTAAGGGGCCAGGCTCTCCGGCCAGATAGCGGGTGTCGACCTCTGCACGAAGCGGCGGCCGACACGCCCCTCAATACATCTCTATGGCAGAGTCGGAGATTGCCGAAGGCAGCGCTTCGGCTCTGCCATAGAGTTGTATTGAGGGGGCGTGTCGGCCGCCGCTTCGTGCGGAGGTCGACACGCCCCCTTCCCGCGGGCTGTCGGGGCTCCATACAGGAGATCGCAGGGGGCCCCAGCGGTCGGACCCCCCGCGATCTGCAACTTATCCCCTATCCTTAGGCTAGGGGATAAGTTGTTCACCACAGGTCACCACTGGACTACTCCTTTAAAGGGGTACTCCACTGGAAAACCTTTTCTTTTAAAGGGGTATTCCAGGCAAAAACTTTTTTTTATATATCAACTGGCTCCGGAAAGTTAAACAGATTTGTAAATTACTTCTATTAAAAAATCTTAATCCTTCCAATAGTTATTAGCTTCTGAAGTTTTCTGTCTAACTGCTCAATGATGATGTCACGTCCCGGGAGCTGTGCATGATGGGAGAATATCCCCATAGGAACTGCACAGCTCCCGGTAACGTGAGTCATCAGAGTGCAGTTAGACAGAAAACAGCAACTCAACTTCAGAAGCTAATAACTATTGGAAGGATTAAGATTTTTTAATAGAAGTGATTTACAAATCTGTTTAACTTTCCGGAGCCAGTTGATATATAAAAAAAAAAGTATTTGCCTGGAATATCCCTTTAAATCAACTGGTGTCAGAAAGTTAAACAGATTTGTAAATGACTTCTATTAAGAAAATCGTAATCCTTCCAGTACTTATCAGCAGCTGTATGCTCCAGAGGAAGTTCTTTTCTTTTTTGAATTGCTCTTTGAAGTGCTCTCTGCTGACACCTCTGTCCATGTCAGGAACTGTCCAGAGCAGGAGAGGTTTGCTATGGGGTTTTTCTCCTACTCTGGACAGTTCCTAAAATAGACAGAGGTGTCAGCAGAGAGCACTGTGGTCAGACAGAAAGGAAATTCAAAAAGAAAAGAACTTCCCCTGGAGCATACAGCAGCTGATAAGTACTGGAAGGATTAAGATTTTCTTAATAGAAGTCATTTACAAATCTGTTTCACTTTCTGACACCAGTTGATTTAAAAGAAAATGTTTTCCAGTGGAGTACCCCTTTAAGGACATTGGGGGAGAGCTATCAAAACCTGTGTAGAGGAAGAGTGGTGCAGTTGCCCATAACAACCAATCAGATCGCTTCTTTCATTTTTCAAAGGCCTCTGAAAATGAAAGAAGCGATCGGATTGGTTGCTACAGGCAACTGCACCGCTCTTCCTCCATACAAGTTTTGATAAATCTCCCCCAATGTTTTATTTATTTATTTTTGGTACTTTCGTTTTTCCTTCTAGCCCTCTTATAGCCGTAACACTTTCAAATCCCCCCCCCCCCCCCTATAGAACCATATGAGGCTTGTTGTTTTTTGCGCAGCCAATTGTACTTTGTAACGACATCACTCATTGCACCACAAAATCTACAAAATTGTTATTTGGGGGACAAAAAAAAAAACGCCATTTTGCTAAATTGGGAGGCTTCCGTTTCTAGGCAGTGAACTTTTTGGTAAAATGACACATTGCCCCTTATTTACTAAGACTGTTGTGTAGGTTTCTTTGTGGGTTTTTATTCCCTACAATTTATTTTCCCCAGGATTTACTAAGGTTTCCCTACATTTTGCTTTTTTTTTTTGTTTTTACACATGGGCCCTCATTTACTATTCTAAACCCGACTTTTTTTGTCGGGTTTTTTTGGCGCATCTTTGTCTGCGCCATGTCGCAGACATCGTGCGCCAGTCTGCGACACGATGCAACATTTTTTCCCGACGGACCCGATGTGGATTCTCCCAAACCTGAAAAAGGGGCGTAACCCGACATTTCTGAGCTTTCCCATGTATTTATAAAGGTTTCCAACCCGAATTTGTTGAATTGTTGTGGATTTTTTCCCGACAACTCAGAGAAGTTGGAAACCAAAACCAACAAAACCCACGTGTGACAAACAGGATGCGACATAATAATAAATACCAGGGGAAAAAAGCAACATAGACTTACAACCCGATTTTCTAAGTAAATGAGGGCCATGATCTGATCTGTTGGGTTTTCCTTAGTTGAAATCCACCACATTGGCCCTCATTTACTATTGCAAACCCGACATGTTTTGTCGGGACGTGCGCCATCTTCGGGCGCATTGCGCCTGAAATTCTGTCTGCGCCTGAATTTGCGCCTGAAATGGAAGACCCAACTAACTCTCCATTTTGCTTAGAAAACCCGAAAAGGGGGGCGTGGCCGTCGGGAAAGGGGCGTGGCATCGGGAAAGGGGCGTGGTTCCGCCATTTTCCCAAAACCCCAACATATTTACTAAGGTTTCCACAGAAAATGTGGTGGATTTCAGCTGAGGAAAACCCGACAGATCAGTGTAAAAAAAAGGAAAATGTAGGGAAAGTGGAAAATGTAGGGAAACCTTAGTAAATACCGTGGAAAATACTATTTACTATTGCAAACCCGACATGTTTTGTCGGGACGTGCGCCATTTTCGGGTGCATTGCGCCTGAAATTCTGTCTGCGCCAGAATTTGCGCCTGAAATTGCGCCTGAAATGGAAAACCCAACTAACTCTCCATTTTGCTATGAAAACCCGAAAAAGGGGCGTGGTCGTTGGGGGAAGGGGGCGTGTTCACAGAAAAGGGGCGTGTTCCCGACATTTTCACAAAATCCCAACATATTTACTAAAGAAAATGTGGTGGATTTGAGCTGAGGAAAACCCGACAGATCAGAACATGTGTAAAAAAAGCAAAATGTAGGGAAACCTTAGTAAATCCCGTGGAAAATAAATTGTAGGGAATTAAAACCCACAAAGAAACCTACACAACACTCTTAGTAAATAAGGGCCAATATCTGTGGAAACCTTAGTAAATATGTTGGGTTTTTGTGAAAATGTCGGGCCACACGCCCCTTTTTGATGACCACACCCCATTTCCCCCAATAGCCACGCCCATTTTTCGGGTTTTCATAGCAAAATGGAGAGTTAGTCGTGGTTTTTTTTTCAATTCTGGCGCTAATTCTGGTGCAGACACAATTTCTGGCACATAGTGACAGAATCTGGCGCACAACCCGACAAAACATGTCGGGTTTGCAATAGTTAATGAGGGCCCTTATCTTTATTCTGTAGGTGAAGACGATTACAACGATACCTGATGTACATAGGTTTTATTTTATTTCACTACTTTTAAAAAACTTACAAGGGAGATTTATCAAAACCCGTCCAGAGGAAAAGTCGACCAGTTGCCCATAGCAACCAATCAGATCGCTGCTTTCCTTTTTGAGAGGCCTCTGCAAAAGTGAAAGAAGCGATCTGATTGGTTGCTATGGGCAACTGGTCGAGTTTTCCTCTGGACAGGTTTTGATAAGTCTCCCTCCATATGAGTTTTTGTAAGAAAATGAGTATACCGTATTTTTCGCCCTATAGGACGCTCCGGCATATAAGATGCACCCAATTTTAAATTAGGAAAATCTAGAATACAATGAAAAGTATAGGTCACAGTGATCTTCAACCAGCGGACCTACAGATGTTGCAAAACTACAACTCCCAGCATGCCCGGACAGCCGTTGGCTGTCCGGGCATGCTGGGAGTTGTAGTTTTGCAACATCTGGAGGTCCGCAGGTTGAAGACCACTGGTATGGGAGGTTATACTCACGTGTCCCTGCCGCATCGGACCCGTCACCGCTCATAACCGCTGCCCTGGATGTCGCCCTCCATCGCTGTCGCCGCGTCTCCGGGGTGTCCCCGTCGCTCCGGAACATCTCTGGTGCCCGGTATCCTCGCTCTCCGTCGCCGCCATCACGTCGCTACGCACGCCGCTCCTATTGGATGATGGGGCGGCGTGCGCGACAACGACAAAGGAGAGCACCGGCCATGCAGGGGATCCCGGCACGGAGCAGACACCGAGGAGGCAGGTAAGGTCCCTCCCGGTGCAGCCGGGTCAGTGTCACTTTCCCTTCAGACGCGGCGGTCAGCTTTGATCGCCGCATCTGAAGGGTTAATACAGGGTATCACCGCGATCGGTGATGTCCTGTATTATCCCCGGGTCCCGGCGGTTGATGGCCGCAGGGACCGCCGCGATAGGACAGGGTTTTAATGTGTATTCGCCGTATAAGACGCCCCAACTTTCTCCCCCCAGTTTTGAGGAAGAAAAAGTGCGTCTTATACGGCGAAAAATACGGTACTTAAAATCCTCCTCCTCTGACCCCTATAACTTTTAAATTTTTTTTGTATACTGCGCTGTATGGGGGCTCATTTATTGCGCCGGGATCTGTAGTTTTTATTGGCGCAATTTTTTATGTGATGGGACTTTTTATTATCGTATTTTCTTTAAAAAAAATTGGGGTATATGAAGTGACCAAAAATATGCAATTTTAGACTTTGGGATTTTTTTTTATGTGTACGCCATTCACCGTATATGTTTTAGTTAAAATGATATTTTTATAGTTCAGACATTTACGCACATATGTTTATGTTTACTTTTGTTTGCATTATTTTATTTGAAAAATGGGAAAAGACGGGAGATTCAAGCTTTTATTAAGGGAGGGGCTTATTCACTTTTAATAACATTTATTTACATTTTTTTTCACTATTTTTATGATCCATAGGATACTATTACATGGAATCTTTAGATTGCATATACTGAACAATGATATGCCATAGCACAGCACTGATCAGTGTTATCGGCGCTCCATTACTACAGGTTACGCCGATTGAACGAGCCGGAGGCAGATATGAGACCTCCCACCAAGCTTTCAGCTGATAGGGACCCTGCAATTCTGTCGTGGTGGTCCTGATCAGCTTCGCGAGCTAACCGGCAATGTTATTTTCCCGTTTTAGACTCCGCAATCAACTCGGCAATCGGCAAGGTCTACATTAGTCGTGGGACCTAGCTGCTAATAACAACAAGGACCTATGGTGTATGAAGCGCGCTTAGCTCCGGAGCGAGCTTCATACAGAGAGAGCGGGACTAGGGTGTACATTTACACCCGAAGTCCGGAAGGAGGAGAGGCCACTCTATACTTTGAGATCCATCATGTTTTATACTCCAGTGACCTTAAAGGGGTACTCCAGCCCTGAGACATCTTATCCCCTATCCAAAGGATAGGGGATAAGATGTCTCACCGCGGGGGTCCTACCGCTGGGGACCCACGCAATCTTGTATTCGCCACCCACCTGTTTGAGCTGCACGCCATGGTGCCAGCTCACAAACAGCCGGGTGGCGACCATGGGGGCCGGAGTATCGTGACGTCACGACTCCGCCCCCGTGTGACATCACCCCGGCTATGCAAGTCTATGGGAGGGGGGGTGACGGCCATCACGCTCCCTCCCATAGACTTGCATAGCAGGGGTGGGGGGTGATGTCACACGAGGGCCATCACGCCTCCTCCCATAGACTTGCATAGCAGGGGCGGAGTCATGACGTCACGATACTCCGGCCCCGTGGTCGCCACCTGGCTGTTTGTGAGCTGGCACCGCGGCATGCAGCTCAAACAGGTGGGTGGCGAATACAAGATTGCGGGGGTCCCCAGCAGCGGGAGCCCCGCGGTGAGACATCTTATCCCTTATATTTCGGATAAGATGTCTCAGGGCCGGAGTACCCCTTTAATGGTGTTCATCATTAGTCGTGCATCGGGATGACAAAATCTGCACAAAAGGCTGTCCTGGATCGGTGGTAGGAACGTTATACTAGACGGGGGGGGGATAAAAGTAAGTGGTAACTACAGACAAGAAAAAAAAAACTAGACCATCGCCACTTGGGGCCGCTAACTGTACAGAAGCAGGGACTCTGACTTTGACAGGCGTCCCTGCTCCTGTGAGCAATTCCCTTCCCCCCGGAAACATATATATACCTACAAGTTTAGGATTTGGACAAATCTGAGTATTTTGGGAGCAAAATCAGTTTGTGCCAATCCGATTGGCTTATTTCGACTGGAAACTGATTTAACCCTTTCCTTCCCCCCCACGACATATATTTACGTCCAGTGAGGGTGCGTGAAGCACGATCCTTAAATTCTTTCAAAAAGTAATAATTTTAAGTAGTAAAATAAAACTAAACTTATATAAATTCGGTATTATTGTAATCGTACCGACCTACAGAATAAAGATTGCGTGACATTTTTACCATAAAGTGCACCGCATAGTAGAAAACCCCCCAAAACTAGCAAAACATCATGCCCCGCCCCCTCAATGCAAGTCTATGGGAGGGGGCGTGACAGCGTCACGCCCCCTCCCATAGACTTGCATTGAAGGGGGCAGGGCATGATGTCATGAGGGGGTGGGGCTATGATGTAACGATCTCCGGGTGCTGGCTCCAGCGTTTGCAACAGTTGGTTCCAAACGCTGAGCAGCGGAGTGCCCCTTTAAAGGACTTTTTATGAAACCCTACATATCTTTCGATTTCGGGGAAATTATAAAAATATGAACAAGGATTCAAAGTTTCGTGAAGCCTGACAAGCACAAGATGTATGCGTTATGGTAACGTTAATCACATGGTGCGCCATCGCTCATACGTCTCCTGTGTAATGGAGCGGGCTCATAAAAATATAGCCTGTCATATCAAAGCCTATGGACGACGAAACGCAGAGCAAAACTACAAGAGATTTACAGTTCATGTATATTACAAGGCTCCAACATGTCAGACGGGGCCCAGATATCAGGGTGTGGACGCCCAGATCGACGATAAAGCGTCTAACTGCAGCGCCAATACCAGGAGGATATATGAGAAGATGGAACGTACGGGAAGTGGACTCAGCCCCGCGCCGCACAAATCCTATAACATAACTTTATTACCTTATTGCTGGAAAACACAAACTAAAGGGAACACTTAAACAACACAATGTAACTCCAAGTCAATGACACTTGTGTGAAATCCCACTGTCCACTCAGGAAGAACACTGATTGACAATCAATTTCACATGGAACAGACAACAGGTGGAAATTATAGGCAATTAACAAGACACCCCCAATAAAGGAGTGGTCCTGCAGGTGGTGACCACAGACTGCATTTCAGTTCCTATGCCTCCTGCCTGATGTTTTGGTCCCTTTTGAATGCTGGCGGTGCTTTCACTCTAGTGGTAGCATGAGACGGAGTCTACAACCCACACAAGTGGCTCAGGTAGTGCAGCTCATCCAGGATGGCACATCAATGCGAGCTGTGGCAAGAAGGTTTGCGGTGTCTGTCAGCGTAGTGTCCAGAGCATGGAGGCGCTTCCAGGAGACAGGCCAGTACATCAGGAGACGTGGAGGAGGCTGTAGGGGGGCAACAACCCAGCAGCAGGACTGCTACCTCTGCCTTTGTGCAAGGAGGAGCAGGAGGAGCACTGCCAGAGCCCTGCAAAATGACCTCCAGCAGGTCACAAATGTGCATGTGTCCACTCAAATGGTCAGAAACAGACTCCATGAGGGTGGTATGAGGGCCCAACGTCCACAGGTGGGGGTTGTGCTTACAGCCAAACACTGTGCAGGACGTTTGGCATTTGCCAGAGAACACAAAGATTGGCAAATTCGCCACTGGCGCCCTGTGCTCTTCACAGATGAAAGCAGGTTCACACTGCGCACATGTGACAGACGTGACGGATTCTGGAGACGCCGTGGAGAACGTTCTGCTGCCTGCAACATCCTCCAGCATGCGCGGTTTGGCGGTGGGTCAGTAATGGTGTGGAGTGGCATTTCTTTGGGGGGCACAGTCCTCCATGTGCTTGTCAGTGGTAGCCTGACTGCCATTAGGTACCGAGATGAGATCCTCAGACCCCTTGTGAGACCATATGCTGGTGAGGTTGGCCCTGGGTTCCTCCTAATACAAGACAATGCTAGACCTCATGTGGCTGGAGTGTGTCAGCAGTTCCTACAAGAGGAAGGCATTCATGCTATGGACTGGCCAGCCCATTCCCCAGACCTGAATCCGATTGAGCCCATCTGGGACGTCTCGCTCCATCCACCACAGACTGTCCAAGAGTTGGCAGATGCTTTAGTCCAGGTCTGGGAGGACATCCCTCAGGAGACCATCCTCCACCTCATCAGGAGCATGCCCAGGTGTTGTAGGGAGGTCATACGGGCACGTGGAGGCCACACACACTACTGAGCCTCATTGGGACTTGTATTAAGGACATTATATAAAGTTGGATCAGCCTGTAGTGGGGTTTTCCTTTTTGATTTTGAGTGTGACTCCATATCCAGACCCCCATGGGTTCATACATTTGATTTCCATTGATCATTTTTGTGTGATTTTTGTTGTCAGCGCATTCAACTATGTAAAGACGAAAGTATTTCATACGATTAGTTCATTCACTCAGATCTAGGATGTGTTATCTTAGTGTTCCCTTTATTTTTTTAAGCAGTGTACTTTTCAATTACACAAGGTATCATTTCCTACAGGAAGAATATACTTCTCTATACAGGGCAGTATTATAGTAGTTATATTCTTGTATATGGGAGCAGTATTATAGTAGTTATATTCTTGTATATAGGTGCGGTATTATAGTAGTTATATTCCTGTATATATGAGCAGTATTATAGTAGTTATATTCTTGTACATATGAGCAGTATTATAGTAGTTATATTCTTGTACATAGGAGCAGCATTATAGTAGTTATATTCTTGTATATAGGAGGCAGTATTATAGTAGTTATATTCTTGTATATAGGAGCTATTATAGTAGTTATATTCTTGTATATAGGGGCAGTATTATAGTAGTTATATTCTTGTATATAGGAGCAGTATTATAGTAGTTATATTCTTGTACATAGGAGCAGTATTATAGTAGTTATATTCTTGTATATAGGAGCAGTATTATAGTAGTTATATTCTTGTATATAGGAGGCAGTATTATAGTAGTTATATTCTTGTATATAGGAGCAGTATTATAGTAGTTATATTCTTCTATATAGGAGACAGTATTATAGTAGTTATATTCTTGTATATAGGAGACAGTATTATAGTAGTTATATTCTTGTATATAGGAGCAGCATTATAGTAGTTATATTCTTGTATATAGGAGGCAGTATTATAGTAGTTATATTCTTGTATATAGGAGCTATTATAGTAGTTATATTCTTGTATATAGGGGCAGTATTATAGTAGTTATATTCTTGTATATAGGAGCAGTATTATAGTAGTTATATTCTTGTACATAGGAGCAGTATTATAGTAGTTATATTCTTGTATATAGGAGCAGTATTATAGTAGTTAAATTCTTGTATATAGGAGGCAGTATTATAGTAGTTATATTCTTGTATATAGGAGCAGTATTATAGTAGTTATATTCTTCTATATAGGAGACAGTATTATAGTAGTTATATTCTTGTACATAGGATCAGTATTATAGTAGTTATATTCTTGTGCATAGGAGCAGTATTATAGTAGTTATATTCTTGTATATAGGAGCAGTATTATAGTAGTTATATTCTTGTATATAGGAGCAGTATTATAGTAGTTATATTCTTGTACATAGGAGCAGTATTATAGTAGTTATATTCTTGTATATAGGAGCAGTATTATAGTAGTTATATTCTTGTATATAGGAGCAGTATTATAGTAGTTATATTCTTGTATATAGAAGCAGTATTATAGTAGTTATATTCTTGTATATAGGAGGCAGTATTATGGTAGTTATATTCTTGTATATAGGAGCAGTATTATAGTAGATATATTCTTGTATATAGGAGGCAGCATTATAGTAGTTATATTCTTGTATATATAGGGGGCAGTATTATAATAGTTATATTCTTGTATATAGGAGCAGTATTATAGTAGTTATATTCTGGTATATAGGAGCAGTATTATAGTAGTTATATTCTTGTATATAGGAGCAGTATTATAGTAGTTATATTCTTATATAGGGAGCAGTATTATAGTAGTTATATTCTTGTATATAGGAGCAGTATTATAGTAGTTATATTCTTGTATATAGGAGCAGTATTATAGTAGTTATATTCTGGTATATAGGAGCAGTATTATAGTAGTTATATTCTTGTATATAGGAGCAGTATTATAGTAGTTATATTCTTGTATATAGAAGCAGTATTATAGTAGTTATATTCTTGTATATAGGAGCAGTATTATAGTAGTTATATTCTTGTATATAGGAGCAGTATTATAGTAGTTATATTCTTGTATATAGAAGCAGTATTATAGTAGTTATATTCTTGTATATAGGTGGCAGTATTATAGTAGTTATATTCTAGTATATAGGAGGCAGTATTATAGTAGTTATATTCTTGTATATAGGAGGCAGTATTATAGTAGTTATATTCTTGTATATAGGAGCAGTATTATAGTAGTTATATTCTTGTATATAGGAGACAGTATTATAATAGTTATATTCTTGTATATGGGAGGCAGTATTATAGTAGTTATATTCTTGTATATAGGAGGCAGTATTATAGTAGTTATATTCTTGTATATAGAAGCAGTATTATAGTAGTTATATTCTTGTATATAGAAGCAGTATTATAGTAGTTATATTCTTGTATATAGGAGCAGTATTATAGTAGTTATATTCTTGTATATAGGTGACAGTATTATATTAGTTATATTCTTAGAGTAGATATATCCTTGTATGTAAAGGGCAGCATTATAGTAGACATACCCTTGTACATAGAGGGCAGTATAATAGCAGTTATATTCTTTAAAGACCTGTATGGTTCCCCGATAAGAATCAGAGAGAGTAATGTTGCTGGTGTTTTTTTTTCCCTGCAGCACCACCATAGGGGAAAAGAAGCTTTACAACTTATTTGGTGAAATAAATGGGCTGCTCAGGTAATGTGGAAATAATCCATGCCAACCATAATCATATATACTTTTTATTCGTGGCTCCTTCTAGTGGCTACTAAGCTGGACATGCACATTAGATATGTGTCAGCCAAACCTGCCGATTTCAGAAGGAAGGACCAAACATATCATGTGTATTTGGGTCTCCCATGTGTGGCACATTCACCGGACTCCCAACTTTTTGACATAGGTGAGACCCACATCTATCTTATACGGTATGGCACCCAAGGAATACCCCTTTAACAGGATCATGAGTCATTCTTTTTTTTTTTTTACAAAGCCATTGAATAATATACTGCTGAAAAAGTAATAAGAATTCGCAACTTCGTGCCCTATACGATCTACAGTGTATTAGGCTTAAGCTTTTACTCGTTGTAGCTGAAAATGTAGGTTTAATAGCTTGTGGCAAAAGGGTAAATTAGGATACGATTGTTATAATTTTTACATCTTCCCGTGTTTATTTTTGAAGTCACAATGATTTATAGGAGCATATTAATGCACTTAGGCTTCGGAATAGGTCTCAGGCCAAATGCATTCATGTCCGGCCAGCTCTTCCAATCATAAACTGTACGAGGTGCCATCTGGCAGTCCTAAGCCGAGCCATAAAAATAAGTGTAATTGTAGAAATTAAGGCTGATGACTTTATGCGCTAATCCACTGCCCTCGTACAGAACCCTCCATGATGCTTGACGGTATATACAGTTTTTTCTTACTAGGAAAATCATCAAATGAGGGCTAAAAAACAAGCTCAAGAGTTAAAGGGATACTCCACCCCAAAGGATAGGGGATAAGATGTCTGATCAGGGGGGTCCCGCAGCTGGGACTTCCAGTGATCTCCGTACAGCATCCGGCATTCTGAACAGTATATTTAGAACACTGGGATCCCGCGGCAGGAGACGGGATGTCAAGCCATGCCCCCTTGTGATGTCACACAACGTGGGCATGGCGTGATGTCACAAGGAGGCCTGGCTTGGCATTCCGTCTTCCACCGCGGGAACCCAGCATTCTAAACATACTGTTTAGAATGCCGGGTACAGCCGGGTACAGCCATGCTTGTACTACTGCTGCTTCCCCTGGCACTGCCCGTAGAGTGCATGCACACACCCTACCTTCCATACAGTGCATTCAGACAGTTTTCAGACACTTATAATTTTTTTCACATTTTGTTATGTTGCTAGTTTTCGCCATCATTCTCCAAAAAGAAAATGTTCGTACATCTTGATTGGAGTAATCTGTGCCGGTAAATTCAGCTGATTGGACACTTTTTGGAAAGACGTAGCTCAGTCTAAGTAATGACTCACACGAGAGGGAAAGAACTGATCTGAAGATTGGTACAAAAAAAATTCTGCTGCACTGAAAGGTTGAACGCTCCTAAGAGCTCAGTGGCCTCCATAATTCTTAGATGGAAGAAGTTTAGAACAACCAGGGCTCTTCCTTAAGTTGACCACCCTTCCAGACTGAGCAATCGGAGAGAAGGGCCTTGGTAGGAGAGGTGACCAAGAACCCAATAGTTACTCTAGTTAAGCTCTAAAATCTTGGGATGCATAGAATAAACTTCAAAAAGTTCCAGAACCATCACTGCAGTCTTCACAATCTGAGCTTTGTTGTTAAGAGGCCGAAAAGAAACCTCTCCTCAGTAATAACACATGGAGGCTACCTGAATGTTGCAAGAAAACACATAAAGGACTCTCAGACTACCACCAATACCATCCCTACAGTGATCATGGAGGGGGCAGCATCATGTCTGGGGGAAACCAGGCACTGCCCATCACCTGCCCAATACCATCCCTACAGTGATCATGGTGGGGCAGCATCATGTCTGGGGGAAACCAGGCACTTCCCATCACCTGCCCAATACCATCCCTACAGTGATCATGGTGGGGGCAGCATCATGTCTGGGGGAAACCAGGTACTGCCCATCACCTGCCCAATACCATCCCTACAGTCATCATGGTGGGGGCAGCATCATGTCTGGGGGAAACCAGGCACTGCCCATCACCTGCCCAATACCATCCCTACAGCGATCATGGTGGGGGCAGCATCATGTCTGGGGGAAACCAGGTACTGCCCATCACCTGCCCAAAACCATCACTACAGTGATCATGATGGGGGCAGCATCATGTCTGGGGGAAACCAGGCACTGCCCATCACCTGCCCAAAACCATCCCTACAGTGATCATGATGGGGGCAGCATCATGTCTGGGGGAAACCAGGCACTGCCCATCACCTGCCCAATACCATCCCTACAGTGATCATGGTGGGGGCAGCATCATGTCTGGAGGAAACCAGGCACTGCCCATCACCTGCCCAATACCATCCCTACAGTGATCATGGTGGGAGCAGCATCATGTCTGGGGGAAACCAGGTACTGCCCATCACCTGCCCAATACCATCCCTACAGTGATCATGGTGGGGGCAGCATCATGTCTGGAGGAAACCAGGCACTGCCCATCACCTGCCCAATACCATCTCTACAGTGATCATGGTGGGAGCAGCATCATGTCTGGGGGAAACCAGGTACTGCCCATCACCTGCCCAATACCATCCCTACAGTGATCATGGTGGGGACAGCATCATGTCTGGAGGAAACCAGGCACTGCCCATCATCTGCCCAATACCATCCCTACAGTGATCATGGTGGGAGCAGCATCATGTCTGGGGGAAACCAGGTACTGCCCATCACCTGCCCAATACCATCCCTACAGTGATCATGGTGGGGGCAGCATCATGTCTGGAGGAAACCAGGCACTGCCCATCACCTGCCCAATACCATCCCTACAGTGATCATGGTGGGGACAGCATCATGTCTGGAGGAAACCAGGCACTGCCCATCACCTGCCCAATACCATCTCTACAGTGATCATGGTGGAGGCAGCATCATGTCTGGGGGAAACCAGGCACTGCCCATCGCCTGCCCAATACCATCCCTACAGTGATCATGGTGGGGACTGGTCAGGGTTGAGGGAAAGCTGTATGGAGCAGAATACAGAAAGTCTTAATGAAATCTGATCCAGAGTGTTTTGTATCTCAGACTGGGGTGAAGATTCACCTTCCAAGAAGATAATGCCCCTAAGCGCACGGCCCAGACAACACAGGAGTGACTTAGGGACTACTCTGTAAATGTCCTTGAGTGGCCCAGCCAGAGCCCGAACCCAATGGAACATTTCTGGAGAGACTTGAAAATGTTTTCCACAGACCGACCCATCCATCCGTATTTTAGCACAAGTAGCAACATAACAAAATGTCAAAATAAATGAAAGGGTCCGAAAGAAAGAAAAGTAAGGGAAAAAAAAAAGAAATAAAAACCTTTCTAATAGATCTGTTCATCATAAAAACCAGATTACTATAAAAAGTAATTTCCTTTCTTCAAAGTTTGGTCGCCATAGTTACTTCAGGGAAAGAAGCTCAATGATCAGCGATAGTGTATGGTAAATAATAGTTATATCGAGGGGAAATAGTTTTTAGGGTAATGAGTCTTCATAAAGCAAAAAGCAAGCAGATGTCCGCCCGGAAAACCTGGCTCCTATTACATGTGTATGTATTATGGAAATCTTTCCCTCCTTGAGCATCGACAACACTATGGGCCCCGGGGAGATGCCGCCCATCAGGACGCAGTTTGTATTTACAAATATTTTGCTGACACAATGACCCGGGGAGGACGTCTGTAATGGGTTTTCCAGGACTATGTAGGAGCTCATTAGAGGAAACTTATAGGGTGCGGACTGCAGGAGAAACAACCTCCCCGTTCTGTGATCGCATTTTCTCTGCTTATTGACTGTAATAAATTCCGGGGCTCACTTTATGTTTTTTGATCCTCTGGGTATTTGACTCCAGATCGATTTCCAGCACAAAGAAGACATCAAGGACAGAACTAAAAGTACTTGTAAACTTCGGCTTTGTGAAATCGAAAACAACACCGGCCCAGCCAAGATTTAGGGAAAATAGTTCACCTCAAACTGGTATTTAATAGGTTTGATTCTTCTGAAAAGTAGGAGAACAGTCACCAGCAGAATAGTGAGTACCGCTCTGGAGTATAATACAGGATATAACTCAGGATCAGTACAGGATAAGTAATGTAATGTATGTACACAGTGACCTCACCAGCAGAATAGTGAGTACAGCTCTGGAGTATAATACAGGATATAACTCAGGATCAGTACAGGATAAGTAATGTAATCTATGTACACAGTGATCTCACCAGCAGAATAGTGAGTAGAGCTCTGGGGTATAATACAGGATATAACTCAGGATCAGTACAGGATAAGTAATGTAATGTATGTACACAGTGACCTCACCAGCAGAATAGTGAGTACAGCTCTGTAGTATAATACAGGATATAACTCAGGATCAGTACAGGATAAGTAATGTAATGTATGTACACAGTGACCTCACCAGCAGAATAGTGAGTACAGCTCTGTAGTATAATACAGGATATAACTCAGGATCAGTACAGGATAAGTAATGTAATGTATGTACACCGTGATCTCACCAGCAGAATAGTGAGTACAGCTCTGGAGTATAATACATGATATAACTCAGGATCAGTACAGGATAAGTAATATATTGTTTTTACAAATTAAATTCACTTTTTATGGATATTTTATCTCTATAAAACTGCACAACAGCTTTAAAGAAGGTGGACACACCATTTTAATCTGCCAAGCACCCAGGTCAAACATTTTTGTGCATCTTGTGACTTTCATAACCCATAGGGACAGGGTCTGACAGCTTCCCCATCCATACAGTGAGAGGTCCCATACCATATAACCCTG
Organism: Hyla sarda; assembly: GCF_029499605.1. Classification (NCBI taxonomy): domain Eukaryota; kingdom Metazoa; phylum Chordata; class Amphibia; order Anura; family Hylidae; genus Hyla; species Hyla sarda. The sequence goes on along the minus strand of NC_079190.1, from coordinate 13,250,570 downwards.
TGAACCCTTTGATCCTGATTCCAATAAAAGCCTATATATTTTATTTTTTTTCCCCCCAAAACTTGAAATATTTTTTCCGTTCCATTTCGAACAACCCCCTCTGATGCAGCGTTGAGTCACCCCGGGCCGTAAATCTACAGCTTTCGGTAAGAACCTTTCATTATCATAATACGCAGACACAACTCATGAGCAGGGATTACATGAGACGGCACAAAAATTCTGTCTATACATTGAGTCACGCACAAACCAGTTGTTACAGAACCGGGGGATAAGTTCTTACGTCTGTCACATCCAATTTTCTACAATTTCACATGTATAACTATACTTTACAAGACTCTAGAATGACTAAAATTATGCAGAATTGACCAAAATTATGGAATTTGGAATGGGGTGGGGGGTGTCTGGCAGAAATTATATGTAAAAAAAATAGTGCGGAACACTTTATGGGAACAGGAATGGTGCCAATATGGCATCTCGGGTTATTTTTTCAGCTTTGAAAATTAGTGTTGTGTAGGTATCTTTCCCCGTACATCGAAAAAAGTTAAAAAATAATAATAATAATTTTACTACATAAATATTTATCAAATTTTAAAAATTCTGTAAATTTCAAATCAGAGAATAAAAAAATAAATAAAAACGTTTCAATTGTACCTATGGGCCAATCACTATGTAATCACAAGAACCCTAAATTTCCCACCCACTCAAGATAATATTAAAACGTAACTTTTATTATGTGCCTTCGGCACATAATAAAAGTTACGTTTTAATATTATCTTGAGTGGGCGGGAAATTTAGGGTTCTTGTGATCACATAGGGGGAGATGAGTTGCCCATGGCAACCAATCAGATTGCTACTTTCATTTTTAAAAAGGCCCCTGAAAAATGAAAGTAGCAATCTGATTGGTTGCTATGGGCAACTGGGCAACTTTTCCTCTGGACAGGTTTTGATAAATCTCCCCCTAATCAATTGTGGTTTAAAAAATAAAAATAAAAAAATAAAAAATAAAGAAAGGAGACCCTCGGAAAACCTCAGTTGACCTGAAGATCCTCGAGAGTCTTTGGAAAAAAAATCTAATACCGAATTTCCGAATAAGATATCTAAGGTTTTATCAAAGTGCAGATCGGACGACACGTTTCATGTGTCCAGACCTCTTTGTCAGGTCCATGATGTCATTGGTGGTTCTTTTGTGAAGACACGCGAGGTTCTTCCGGCCAACTGAGGTTCCTCGAGGATCTCCTTCTTTTGGTATAGTTGACACGTTATATTTGGATTTGGGTAAAAATAAACAGAGGGAAATTTATCAAAACCTGTCCAGAGGAAAATTTGCAGAGTTGCCCATAGCAACCAATCAGATCGCTCCTTTTATTTTTTAGAGGCCTTTTCAGAAATGAAAGAAGTGATCTGATTGGTTGCTATGGGCAACTCAGCAACTTTTCCTCTGGACAGGTTTTGATAAATCTCCCCCCCCCCCAAAATGTTGCCTGATGAACCTCAACAATTAGCCACTATCTATAGTACAAGGAACCAACCAACCGTGGTTGGGAAACACTGTCCTAGAGTATTGTTGTGTCGAAAAGTATGGAGACCACAAATGTACACTTTCCCGTGATGAAAAACATGGGGGGAGTTTTATCAAAATCTGTGTAGAGGAAGAGCGGTGCAGTTGCCCATAGCAACCAGTCATAATTGCTTCTTTCATTTATAAAGAAGCCTGTGAAAAATGAAAGCAGCAATCTGATTGGTTGTTATGGGCAACTGTTCAACTCTTCCTCTACACAGGTTTTGATAAATCTTCCCCATGGTGCCTACTAATACACAGCCAAACTCACCGGTCTTGTGTCCCGTGAGATCCCAACTTCTCATTCTTTAGACAAAAATCTGGAGAGCTTTGAAGATATATAAGTTCCGATTCCCGCACGGGCCGAATATCCAGGTCCTTTGGCACTAGTTGTTTCCGCGTACCCATCGGTCGGTGCACGACCTTTGTTGCTGACAGATACTTTGTTTTAAGCTCTAAGGCGATCTCTCGAAGCTCCAGCAAGCCTTTCCAACAAGTCTTAATCGAGCAGGACCCCGAAACTCCATGGCATTTACATTTTAGCTCCAAAGAGGTTTTCAACACCTGAAGACACAAATATCAACATTTACGAGCTCATAAGGGTAGATACCATGTAGGTGTTCCACCATAAAATCATGGTAGAACTATAGTGCCATGATCCAGTAGAGTATAAAGTCCACATGCCACCATCCCAACAAAGATATCCACAGGTTACGGCAGCCATACTGGTAAGGAAGGTAGGTACTATCTACTCACCTGTCTCCCCACCTCACTGTTGTGGAGATGCATTAGTTTGTTGGCTTGAGATCCTGCCTTCTTCATCTTCATCGGGGCATCAGAGAATTTGGAGCCCATCATTATTCCATAGTTGATGTTGTCAGCACATCCTCCCCAACGGGAACCTTGGTCCAGTGTCTCCCCAGGTATGGGACCACAAGAACAACCCGGTAAGTCCCCAACGGTACAAGCCCTAGCAATCGTGTGGCTTATGGTGGCAGCAGACAGGGCGTATACAAAGGCTGACTCTCTTGTCCCTGAAAAACAAAAACATACTCTAGTTACACTTTCATATAATCCTTACATATGACTAAGGTTGGCAACACAGGACATAGACATGTGGATCAGGACATAAAGTAGTTATACACCTCCCCTCCAGCTCTATATGTATACTGCTGCTATCTCTATGAGATCAGGATATATAGTAGTTATACACCTCCCCTCCAGCTTTATCTGTATACTGCTGCTATCTCTGTGGGATCAGGGTATATAGTAGTTATACACCTCCCCTCCAGCTCTATCTGTATACTGCTGCTATCTCTATGGGATCAGGATATATAATAGTTATACACCTCCCCTCCAGCTCTATCTATATACTGCTGCTATCTCTATGGGATCAGGATATATAGTAATTATACAGCTCCCCTCCAGCTCTATCTATATACTGCTGCTTCTATCTCTATAGGATCAGGATATATAGTAGTTATATCCCTCCTCCCATCTCTATCTGTATACTACTGCTATCTCTATGGGATCAGTATATATAGAAGTTATACCCCTCCCCTCCAGCTCTATCTGTATACTGCTGCTGTCACTATGGGATCAGTATATCTAGTAGTTATGCCCCTCCCTCCCAGCTTTATCTGTATACTGCTGCTGCTATCCCTATGCAATCTGGATATATAGTAGTTATACACCTCCCCTCCAGCTCTATCTGTATACTGCTGCTATGTCTATGAGATCAGTACAGTATATAGCGTTTTTTTTTTTTACCACAATTTTGTAAAGCACGGTGAAAATCGCACCAAAAACAGACAAAATGCAGTAAAAATGTTACATATGAATAAGAACATGCACTAGAAGTGTGAACCGATTCCAATCTACTTATGAGTCTAATCAGATGCCCTGGGTGACCTCCAGCACCAGCAGTCTAATTAGATGACCAGGTGCAGTGATCAGACTCCACCCCTCTCTCTGCAAAGCCAAAGGGTTCATGGGAAATGTAGGCAGCATTAGGAAATCATTTCAGTGATGGGATTGCAATCAGTATGGCTAAAAAAAAAAACATGCCTGCCACATCAGCTAAAACAGGTAAGCACAAGGCATTATACTACATTATTCTCTAATAATTCTCTAGTCTATGCTGCATAATATAAGCACAAAAAAAAAAACTTTTACTGGACAAATTTTTGGACAAATTTAACAAAAAAAAAAAACATTAATAAATCTAACCGACCTTCAAGAAAATTTGCAGCAGCACTTACTGCTATGAGTAGGAGTATCTCAAGACAATATTTCTTTAGTCCTGCTGTAAGTGAAAAACTTCATAACCCAACACCAACTTAATCACAGTTAATGGACACTAAAGAATGCGGAAACATCCACTAGGGTTTTTTTTATTTTATTTTTTATTTTGGTCATTTTCATCGTCTGCATTTTCAAGTAACCCTCAGATTATTAAAGCCGGTGGTGAACATTTCTCTACTCGTCGGAGGAAAGTCGCCATTTCCTGGCCGTGTTTGGCTTCTGTAAACCACATAATGAAAAAGAATAACACGATTCTCGTAGTCAGGAGGTCGGCGCGTTAATACTAATGAAGAGCAGCTTTCTCACACCGAAACGGAGCCCCCCGCCCTTGGTGGGTCTCTATGGTCCATGACTTTCTGGGGGCTAAAGTTACAGAGGAAAGGGGAACGTTTTTTTGTGAATTTCCTGAAAGGCCGATGAGGATCCAAAGTAGAAAAATTCAATTAGATCAAACCCCCACCACCCCCCCCCCTTGATGCACAATAGTTATAAAAGTACCACAAAATCAATTAAACTAAATAATTCCTGTTCAGAAAATTGTAGCAAAATTTACTAAATTACAGTTTAAAAAAATAAATAAAATAAAAAAAAACAGAAGATTGTAATAAAGTGAATAGAAAAGATGGTCGGGAGGCACTCACCGGTATCGTGGAAACGGCAATTTCTTTATTATTCGTGCATTAAAAGCAGTTATGCAGGACAAGGACGCACCTCTCGTAACTACAGCTGTTTTTTTGGATATCTGCCATTGCAGTTTTTGAGCCAAACTCAGAGGTGGATCCAGTAGGAAAAATAATGTACGTCCTTCCTATATATTTCCCATTCCTTATTAATAAACTTATAGCTTTGGCTTATAAACTGCAGCAAAAATTCTGCAATGTGAATATGGGACTGCGGAATCCCATTGAAGGTAAAGGGATACTCCGGAGGAAAACATTTTTTTTTTTAAATCAATTGGTGCTAGAAAGTTAAAGGGGTTCTCCACCATAAGGTGATTTTAGTACGTACCTGGCAGACAGTAATGGACATGCTTAGGAAGGATCTGTGCTTGTCTTCGGGCTAAACGACTATATTGTGAGATTACCAGAACACTGGGGCTAGCTTTTTGTGAACTGGTATTTCCTGTTTGAGTTTTCTTCTTTGCCTACAAATCCCATAATTCCATTTTCCTCCCTCCCACACATCAGCTACCCCACCCATTGAAACATAAATGAGCTGCATCCATTCAAATGACCTGTGGTTTTCAATCAGGGTGCCTACAGCTGTTGCATTAGATGCAGATTGATCTCTCTCCCACCAAGCGATCGCTCCACCCATTGAAGCACACAGGCTCCCTGTCATCAGCTGACTAGTGAGTCAGGTCTTGGCCGCATTCCAACCTGGGAAAAATCTGAGACAACAGTCATTTTGTATGCTGTTAAAAATTAAATATTGGGGTGAAAAATCACAGAAGAATTGCGAGAAAACCGTCACACACAGGTACAGACACTATATTATGAACTACACTAACTTTACAGCCCTGTAGCATAGTCAAATAAAATAAAAAAAAATCCTGGAATACCCCTTTAAACAGATTTGTAAATTACTTCTATTAAAAAAATCTTTACCCTTCCAGTACTTACTAGCAGCTGTATGTTACAGAGGAAATTCTTTTCTTTTTCAATTTCTTTTTTGTCTTGTCCACACTGCTCTCTGCTGACACCTGATGCCCGTATCAGGAACTGTCCAGAGCAGGAGAAAATCCCCATAGCAAACCTATACTGCTATGGACAGTTCCTGACATGGACAGAGGTGTCAGCAGAGAGCACTGACAAAAAAGAAATTCAAAAAGAAAAGAATTTACTCTGGAGCATACAGCTGCTAGTAAGTACTGAAAGGATTAAGATTTTTTAATAGAAGTAATTTACAAATCTGTTTAACTTTCTGGCACCAGTTCATTTAAAAAAAGATAAATAAAAGATTTCCACCAGAGTACCCCTTTAATCTTCGAGCGAAATCCAGCGTAAAAATTCCAGTGCAGCGGCCTTCAATTGTTTTCTGCTGCACCATGCACACTGCAGAATTATCGCATTCAAAAATTCTGCTGCAGAAATGCAAATTCCGGATTAGGCTGAATGAACGGACACATTCATTTTCTCAGCAGAACCCGCGTGGACATGCATTGTCATAAATGGCGTCCTCACTGACGGGCGATCGGTCCTAGGACCGACAGATTGATGTGCCGGCGGATATGTCGCCATATTATCGGGCCCTTAGGGATAAGGGATACTCCACCCACAGACATATTAGATTATGTCTGATCACAGGGGGTCCGCTGCCGGGACCCCCCGCAATCTCCATGCAGGATCTCGCGACGTCACTCCATGTCCCCTCTATTTCTGACTATGGGAGGGGGCGTGGCATCACGTCTCCGGCCGCAAAAACCCATGGAGAGGGGATAAGATGTCTGTGGGTGGAATACTCCTTTAAAAAAATTGTACTAAATCACAAAATCATGAAAGATTTTGGAATATGCTAATGAAATACAGTGACCCCCCGACCTACGATGGCCCCGACATATGATCATTTCAACATATGATGGCCTCTCAGCGGCAGCATCAACATACGATGCTTTTGTATGTCGGGGCCATCGCATACACAGTTATCTGGCAGCGCAGACTGCTTCAGCTGCCACCGGATAGCCGTTTACGGTGTCCCGTGTGGTCCGCTGACGATCACTTACCTGTCCTCGGGGCTCCGGCGCGTCCTCTTCGGGATCCCCTGCATCGTCGGCGCTCTCCATCGTCGTCATCACGTCACCGCGCACGCCGTCCCGTCATCCAATAGGAGCGGCGTGCATAGCGTCGTGATGGCGACGACGGAGAGCGAGGATGCCGGGGAAGCAGAGGCCTTGCCGGAGAATCGGGGACACATCGGGGACGCGGCGACAGCGATGGACGGCGACATCCAGGGCAGCGGTGACGAGCGGTGACGATCCGGAGCGGCGGGGACAGGTGAGTACAACTTCCTCTAACAGTGGTCTTCAACCTGCGGACCTCCAGATGTTGCAAAACAACAACTCCCAGCATGCCCGGACAGCCTTTGGCTGTCCGGGCATGCTGGGTGTTGTAGTTTTGCAACATCTGGAGGTCCGCAGGTTGTAGACCACTGTCCTATACTTTACATTGCACGGATCCCTCAACATACAATGGTTTCAACAAACGATGGTCCATTGGGAACGGATTACCATCGTATGTTGAGGGACCACTCACTGTATTCCCGGAAAACATACACAAAAATTTGGGGCAAATGATCATTTTTTTTAAGGAAAATCTTTTGCCCTATAACTAAATAAATCGATTGCAAAATTCTGTGTAAAGAGCAACAAAGGTTTCAACTATAAGCTCGAAAATTTCTGTAAAATATCATAAATGAGGCTACAGATGACCATTTAGGTTTCTAGAAAAAGTTTAATATAATTTTTCCCTACAATTTCTTTTGTTACTACTTAGGACTACTATTTCGATTAGGTAAAATATCCAAGCCTTAAAGGGATACTCCAGTGGAAAACAATTATTATTTTTTATTTATTTATCATCAACTGGTGCCAGAAAGTTAAACAGATTTGTAAATGACTTCTATTTAAAAAAAATCTTAATCCTTCCAGTACTTATCAGCTGCTGTATGCTCCACAGGAAGTTCTTTTCTTTTTGAATTTCTTTTTAGTCTGACCACGGTGCTCTCTGGTAGAGATGAGCGAACTTACAGTAAATTTGATTCGTCACGAACTTCTCGGCTCGGCAGTTGATGACTTATCCTGCGTAAAATTAGTTCAGCTTCCAGGTGCTCCGGTGGGCTGGAAAAGGTGGATACATTCCTAGGAAAGAGTCTCCTAGGACTGTATCCACCTTTTCCAGCCCACGGGAGCACCTGAAAGCTGAACTAATTTATGCAGGAAAAGCCATCAACTGCCGAGCCGAGAAGTTCGTGACGAATCAAATTTACTGTAAGTTCGCTCATCTCTACTCTCTGGCACCAGTTGATTTAAAGAAAAATAAAAAATAAAATTCCACCGGAGTACTCCTTTAAATGCACCAATACCTGCCATGTAGAAGAACTCTGATTGGTCCTCCTCTCTGTGAGTTAATAGAAAACCAGCAGAAGTATGAATGCAGCTCTGGATATGAGTGGAGTAGAAGACATTATATACTGGGAACTCACAGATCCCTTATGGCACAATTAGGCTGTAGGCCAAGGGCCAGAGGTTGAGAAAAACCATAAATCCCAACATGTTCTGCCATCCGAAAACTTGGGGAGCCTAAGTCAGGCCTTGTGTGAGGAGGATGGAAAGTAAAAACCCTGAGATGATCCTGTTGTATAATAACTAAGGAAAGTGTCTCCTTCATCCAGATTATAAACAGCAGGAGCCCGGAGGAATCCGCAGAATCCTTTGTCAATGTGCCACCCCTCTCATCTCCCTGACCTCCTGCCCACCCGGCCCGCTGTGAGGGTCATCTGACTGAAGTCCAGGAGGAGTTTACAGTTTGGCAGAACTTCTGAGAACTTCACCATCCCTGATCCACCTGAAGTATGTCACTGATCTCTATAACACACGCTAAAGCCACATGGCACAGAGACATCCAGATCAGTAATACCTGGCAGCGGCTTTTACTACTTCTAAAAATAGATATGTGTAAACCAATAGGAAGATAGATAGATGGATAGATAGATAGATAGATAGATATGAGATAGATAATATAACTACTATAATACTACTCCTATGTACAAGAATATAACTACTATAATACTGCTCCTATATACAAGAATATAACTACTATAATACTGCTCCTATATACAAAAATATAACTACTATAATACTACTCCTATATACAAGAATATAACTACTATAATACTGCTCCTATATACAAGAATATAACTACTATAATACTGCTCCTATATACAAGAATATAACTACTATAATACTGCTCCTATATACAAGAATATATCTACTATAATACTGTCTCCTATATACAAGAACATAACTACTATAGTACTGCTCCTATATACAAGAATATAACGACTATAATACTGCTCCTATATATACAAGAATATAACTACTATAATACTTCTCCTATATACAAGAATATCACTACTATAATACTGCCTCCTATATACAAGAATATAACTACTATAATACTGCTCCTATATACAAGAATATAACTACTATAATACTGCTCCTATATACAAGAATATAACTACTATAATACTGCTCCTATATACAAGAATATAACTACTATAATACTGCCTCCTATATACAAGAATATAACTACTATAATACTGCTCCTATATACAAGAATATAACTACTATAATACTGCTCCTATATACAAAAATATAACTACTATAATACTGCTCCTATATACAAGAATATAACTACTATAATACTGCTCCTATATACAAGAATATAACTACTATAATACTGTCTCCTATATACAAGAATATATCTACTATAATACTGCTCCTATATACAAGAATATAACTACTATAATACTGCTCCTATATACAAGAATATAACTACTATAATACTGCTCCTATATACAAGAATATAACTACTATAATACTCCTATATGCAAGAATATAACGACTATAATACTGCTCCTATATACAAGAATATAATAACTATAATACTGCCTCCTATATACAAGAATATAACAACTATAATACTGCCTCCTATATACTAGAATATAACTACTATAATACTGCTCCTATATACAAGAATATAACTACTACAATACTGCTCCTATATACAAAAATAACTATTATAATACTGCTCCTATATACAAGTATATTACTACTATAATACTGCTCCTATATACAAGAATATAACTACTATAATACTGTCTCCTATATATTTGAATATAACTACTATAATACTGCTTCTATATACAAGAATATAACTACTATAATACTGTCTCCTATATACAAGAATATATCTACTATAACACTGCTCCTATATACAAGAATATAACTACTATAATACTGTCTCCTATATATTTGAATATAACTACTATAATACTGCTTCTATATACAAGAATATAACTACTATAATACTGTCTCCTATATACAAGAATATATCTACTATAATACTGCTCCTATACACAAGAATATAACTACTATAATACTGCTCCTATATACAAGAATATAACTACTATAATACTGCTCCTATATACAAGAATATAACTACTATAATACTGCTCCTATATACAAAAATATAACTACTATAATACTGCTCCCATATACAACAATATAACTACTATAATAATGTCTCCTATATACAAGAATATATCTACTATAATACTGCTCCTATATACAAGAATATAACTACTATAATACTGCTCCTATATACAAGAATATAACTACTATACTACTGCTCCTATATACAAGAATATAACTACTATAATACTGTCTCCTATATACAAGAATATAACTACTATAATACTGCTCCTATATACAAGAATATAACTACTATACTACTGCTCCTATATACAAGAATATAACTACTATACTACTGCTCCTATATACAAGAATATAACTACTATAATACTGCTCCTATATACAAGAATATAACTACTATAATACTGTCTCCTATATACAAGAATATAGCTACTATAATACTGCTCCTATATACAAGAATATAACTACTATAATACTGCCCCTATATACAAGAATATAACTATTATAATACTGCTCCTATATACAAGAATATAACTACTATAATACTGCTCCTATATACAGGAATATAACTACTATAATACTGCTCATATATACAATAATATAACTACTATAATACTGCCTCCTATATACAAGAATATAACTACTATAATACTGCCTCCTATATACAAGAATATATCTACTATAATACTGCTCCTGTATACAAGAATATAACTACTATAATACTGCTCCTATATATAAGAATATAACTACTATAATACTGCTCCTATATACAAGAATATAACTACTATAATACTGCTCCTATATACAAGAATATAACTACTATAATACTGCCTCCTATATACAAGAATATAACTACTATAATACTGCCTCCTATATACAAGAATATAACTACTATAATACTGCTCCTATATACAAGAATATAACTACTATAATACTGCTCCTATATACAAGAATATAACTACTATAATACTGCTCCTATATACAAGAATATAACTACTATAATACTGCTCCTATATACAAGAATATAACTACTATAATACTGCTCCTATATACAAGAATATAACTACTATAATACTGCTCCTATATACAAGAATATAACTACTATAATACTGCTCCTATATACAAGAATATAACTACTATAATACTGCTCCTATATACAAGAATATAACTACTATAATACTGCCTCCTATATACAAGAATATAACTACTATAATACTGCTCCTATATACAAGAATATAACTACTATAATACTGCTCCTATATACAAGAATATAACTATTATAATACTGCTCCTATATACAAGAATATAACCACTATAATACTGCTCCTATATACAAGAATATAACTACTATAATACTGCTCCTATATATAAGAATATAACTACTATAATACTGCTCCTATATACAAGAATATAACCACTATAATACTGCTCCTATATACAAGAATATAACTACTATAATACTGCTCCTATATACAAGAATATAACTACTATAATACTGCCTCCTATATACAAGAATATAACTACTAAAATACTGCTCCTATATACAAGAATATAACTACTATAATACTGCTCCTATATACAAGAATATAACTACAATAATACTGCTCCTATATACAAGAATATAACTACTATAATACTGCTCCTATATACAAGAATATAACTACTATAATACTGCTCCTATATACAAGAATATAACTACAATAATACTGCTCCTATATACAAGAATATAACTACTATAATACTGCTCCTATATACAAGAATATAACTACTATAATACTGCCTCCTATATACAAGAATATAACTACTATAATACTGCTCCTATATACAAGAATATAACTACTATAATACTGCTCCTATATACAAGAATATAACTACTATAATACTGCTCCTATATACAAGAATATAACTACTATAATACTGCTCCTATATACAAGAATATAACTACTATAATACTGCTCCTATATACAAGAATATAACTACTATAATACTGCCTCCTATATACAAGAATATAACTACTATAATACTGCTCCTATATACAAGAATATAACTACTATAATACTGCTCCTATATACAAGAATATAACTATTATAATACTGCTCCTATATACAAGAATATAACCACTATAATACTGCTCCTATATACAAGAATATAACTACTACAATACTGCTTCTATATACAAGAATATAACTATTATAATACTGCTCCTATATACAAGAATATAACTACTATAATACTGCCTCCTATATACAAGAATATAACTACTATAATACTGCTCCTATACACAAGAATATAACTACTATAATACTGCTCCTATATACAAGAATATAACTACTATAATACTGCCTCCTATATACAAGAATATAACTACTATAATACTGCCTCCTATATACAAGAATATAACTACTATAATACTGCTCCTATATACAAGAATATAACTACTATAATACTGCTCCTATATACAAGAATATAACTACTATAATACTGCTCCTATATACAAGAATATAACTACTATAATACTGCCTCCTATATACAAGAATATAACTACTATAATACTGCTCCTATATACAAGAATATAACTACTATAATACTGCTCCTATATACAAGAATATAACTATTATAATACTGCTCCTATATACAAGAATATAACCACTATAATACTGCTCCTATATACAAGAATATAACTACTACAATACTGCTTCTATATACAAGAATATAACTATTATAATACTGCTCCTATATACAAGAATATAACTACTATAATACTGCCTCCTATATACAAGAATATAACTACTATAATACTGCTCCTATACACAAGAATATAACTACTATAATACTGCTCCTATATACAAGAATATAACTACTATAATACTGCCTCCTATATACAAGAATATAACTACTATAATACTGCCCCTATGTACAAGAATATAACTACTATAATACTGCTCCTATATACAAGAATATAACTACTATAATACTGCTCCTATATACAAGAATATAACTACTATAATACTGCTCCTATATACAAGAATATAACTACTATAATACTGCCCCCTATATACAAGAATATAACTACTATAATACTGCCTCCTATATACAAGAATATAACTACTATAATACTGCCCCTATGTACAAGAATATAACTACTATAATACTGCTCCTATATACAAGAATATAACTACTATAATACTGCTCCTATATACAAGAATATAACTACTATAATACTGCCCCCTATATACAAGAATATAACTACTATAATACTGCTCCTATATACAAGAATATAACTACTATAATACTGCCTCCTATATACAAGAATATAACTACTATAATACTGCTCCTATATACAAGAATATAACTACTATAATACTGCCTCCTGCTTATTTTCAGTTGCATATTCTCTATGCAGTCCTCCTATTATCAGCTATGGTAATAGTTGTATTATTATAATATTTTTTTAGTTTTTTTACACTTGAGGGGAATGTGTCTATATTACTGTAGTTTTATATTTTCCAGTACATATAATATAATAATAAAATAGCAAAATAGCAAAATAATGTAAACTACATTCTTAATGTTTTGGAATTCTGTTTTTAACCAAATCAACCAAATCAACACAACCAAATCACGCCCTGCCCCCCCCATCTACAAAAAAAAAAAAACTCTCAGTGATTGATATATCACTGCTTCCTATTATATCTTTTCTCTTTTATTTGACCTTTCCTTCTTTACCCCCCACATTCCTTCCTTCATCGCCCGGTCACTTTTCCCGCTCCTTCTTGTAGCCAAAGTGCCATTAAATAGAGAGCGTTGGTGTGTGCGCTCCAAACACGAGGTCGGGAGTTCACGCCAGGGTCTGTGGTGCGATATGTACCCCAAAAAACAACCACCAGTGACTTGATGCCATCAATGTCATTGTACCAAGATTTAATTTAGCTAATCCTTTAGCTTAAAAAAAAAAAAAAAAAAAAAAAAAAAAAAAAATGCATCTCATACCATCATGAGATCAACAAAGATAAAAAAATAAAAATAAAATAGGGTAAAGACATAGTAAATAGCATTTGCTTTTGACCTTTTTGGTACAAACGTCTTTGTATTTATTATGCTTATTTTAGCAAATGTGAATAAAAATAAATAAATAAAAAAAAAAACAACTGTAAGATATTTATATTATACTTTATATAATTTTATATATATATATATATATATATATATATATATATATATATTATTATTATTATTATTACTAGAAGTTTGTGCTGTTAGCTGTAGTTTTTACCAATACCACTTTTAGGTTGTTTTTACTTTTTAGTGTGGTGTGATGTGACCAAAAGTCGGCAATTTTGGAGTTCCCAATGGATTTTTGGCGTTTACGCTGTTGACTGTGAAGAATGTGATAATTTAATAATTCGGACTATTCATGGACAGTACAAGCAGCAATACCAAATATTTATTTTATTTTATTATTTTAAAAAAATTGGGGAAATTGGTGCGTTTTTTCTTAACACTTTTCTAGATACCTCCCCCCCCCCCCCCCCACCACCACCCCTTTAATAAGCAATTGCGTCCGTCTGGCGGATCACCGCTCCAATGATGCATCCTGGCTCAGCAAGACTGTATTAGTAGAGTGCCGATCACACAGTATAATGCTATCCGATAGTGAATGCTATCTAGTGATATTATAGCGTACTGTATAATAGTCCTCTATGGGAACTTAAAAAGTTTAAACTAAAATTTAAAAAATTCAATTATTTTAAAATCCCTTCTATTATAAAATAAAATCGCCCTTCTTTTTCCATTTTACAAAAAAAAAAGCATAATAAACATATCGCCACATACATAATTATTCAAACTATATTAAAATTTAAAGTTAATGATCCTGAAAGGTGAACATAAAAAATTACGAAGCACCAAAAATGCAGTTTTTTGGTCACATCTTATATCAGAAACAAAAATTTATAAAAATTGATCAAGACCTATCAAAACAAAAATGGCACCGAAAAAAAACTTCAGATCACGGCGCAAAAATTACCCTTATTCAGCTCCGTATATCGAGTTGTAGGGGTCAAAGTAGGAAAATTTTAGGCATACTGATTTTGTAAATAAAATTTTTGACAGTACAATAATAGAAAAACGACATAAATATGGCATCAGTTTAATTGTACTGACCCACAGAATATATTTAAAATTTTAATTTATTTTTTCCGGAAACTGTCTCAATGTTTTGTTTCTATGTAGACACTAGTGCCCATGTGTGTGGTATTCTGTTAGTCTGTGTTCCAGATACAATAAAAAAAATATATTTTTTTTGGGGGGGGGGGGAGAAACTGGTGTTTCCTGTGGAAACTGGGTATGACTCAGGTTTTACAAGTGTTCCCATAATGACACATTTTACCCCGTCCGGCCTCCGCCTGTCACTGCTGCTGTTCCTAGACAATCGCTAACATGACTGATGGGATCACTTGCTTGTTGTCAAAACAGAGATGTCTACGCGGCCTCCCTCTCATCTGATGACACGGCTTCCATGTTCCCATTCAGGATTCACTTGACTTGTTTTGCTGATCGTGGTGTGGGGGCAATTGTCCCCTGGGGATATTATTGATCGGAGGGGAAAAAAAAGACCAGTGGCTCCCGGTTCCCAGTAGTGGATCTGTTAGGATATGTGCCTGAGAGCATCTTACGTGTAGTCATGTGTGGTCTCCCGACCAAGAAAGCCCAATGATGAGTGAGATGCACACTTATCCTAATTCCTAACCCCAATCTACTTGTCATTTAGCAGGTGAACATACATCTTCTAGTAGGTATGCACCCCCTATTGGTCACAGAAGAAGACACCATTAGCACATGGTAGATGGGGGACTAAAAATGTTGGCATTAGGGACAAGGAGCCTGGAGTTACATCTCTGCACCTCGCATGATCTTGTTCAATTTTATAATCCTCCCAGTTCACTGTCCCCGTCATGATAAACCACCCCCTGCCTTTATTTTTTATTATTTTTTCGTTTTCTACCTTGATATTGCTCTGTACTTTCTGCTCAGTCTCAGTCAGATCCACAGACTGGGAAGGGGCATCCCCCAGCAGGCGTGACATCATCTGAAGCCATACAGGGGAGAACTTCCTCCCCCACTCTGCTACACATAACCCAGAGCAGTTCAGTGTGAGATGAGCTATGATTGGCTAAGGCTGCACCCCCCCCCCCTCAGCACTTGAGGGGTTTGGACTTGTGCCAGGCCAGCAGGAGTCCAAAGTCTGTGCAAGAGATGGGGGGGGGGGGGAATGTGCTCTGGACAAGTAGGGAGACACCTAGTGGCAGCTTTTTTAAACACAAATAAAACATAGAAAACTTAATTTTATCCCCTATCCAAAGACATCTTAACCCCTATCCAAAGGACCCCCGCAATATAGCATGTGGCACCCACCTGTTTCTGCTCCGGAAGCGCTGGAGGGTCTGGGTCCTGTCACGCCCCCTCCCATAGACTTGCATTGAGGGGTCTGGGCGTGACATCACACGGGGGCGGAGTCGTGAGGTCACGAACTTCTGTTCCCGTTGGTCGGGACCCAGACCCTCCAGCGCTACCAGAGCAGAACCAGGTGGGTGCCGCATGCTATATTGTGGGAGTTCCCAGCGGTGGGACCCCCGCGATCAGACATCTTATCCTCTATCCTTTGGATAGGGGATAAGATGTCTAAGGGTGGAGTATCCCTTTAAACAAAGTACATTAGAAAGATTTTTCATATATCATAAGGAGTGCAATAGCAAAAATTAGTTTTAAGGAGAGTGCCCATTTCTGTGTGATCTTTCTGTCAAAAGAGGCCTGGTATAGCACCCTACACATAAGAGAATTGGCCGATCCTGCCGAAATTGGCAAATTCACAGTCTACAGTAGACCTATGACCTCCAGCCTATGGCTCTTCAGCTGCAACTTCCAATAGACCCCAACAGCCTCTAGTTGTTAAAGGGGTTATCCAGAAAAAAAATGTTTTTATATATCAACTGGCTCCAGAAAGTTAAACAGTTTTGTAAATTACTTCTATTAAAAAATCTTAATCCTTTCAGTACTTATGAGCTGCTGAAGTTGAGTTGTTCTTTTCTGTCTAAGTGCTCTCTGATGACACCTGTCTCCAGAACTGTCCAGAGTAGAAGCAAATCCCCATAGCAAACCTCTTCTACTCTGTGCAGTTCCCGAGACAAGCAGAGATGTCAGCAGAGAGAGAACTGTTGCCAGACAGAAAAGAACAACTCAACTTCAGCAGCTGATAATTATTGGAAGGATTAAGATTTCTTTAATAGAAGTAATTTACAAATCTGTTTAACTTTCTGGAGCCAGTTGATATTAAAAAAAAAAAATAGATTTTCCTGGAATACCCCTTTAAGGAGGCATTGACTGGAGAAGACTTCAGTAGACAGTCCACCAAGATGGCGATGTTCCCCTATGTATACCCTTAATGTACTGCCGAAATCTCAATAGAAAAGTGCAAGCCAAGTCAATCAAAACCATGTTGTTGTTACGCCGAGCGCTCCGGGTCCCCGCTCCTCCCCAGAGCGCTCGCTTCACTCCCTCCGCTGCAGCGCTCCGGTCACGTCCTCTGACCCGGGGCGCTGCGATCCCGCTGCCAGCCGGGATGCGATTCGCGATGCGGGTAGCGCCCGCTCGCGATGCGCACCCCGGCTCCCCTACCTGACTCGCTCCCCGTCTGTTCTGTCCCGGCGCGCGCGGCCCCGCTCCCTAGGGCGCGCGCGCGCCGGGTCTCTGCGATTTAAAGGGCCACTGCGCCGCTGATTGGCGCAGTGGTTCCAATTAGGGTTTTCACCTGTGCACTTCCCTATATTACCTCACTTCCCTTGCACTCCCTTGCCGGATCTTGTTGCCTTAGTGCCAGTGAAAGCGTTCCTTGTGTGTTCCTTGCCTGTGTTTCCAGACCTTCTGCCGTTGCCCCTGACTACGATCCTTGCTGCCTGCCCCGACCTTCTGCTACGTCCGACCTTGCTTCTGCCTACTCCCTTGTACCGCGCCTATCTTCAGCAGCCAGAGAGGTGAGCCGTTGCTAGTGGATACGACCTGGTCACTACCGCCGCAGCAAGACCATCCCGCTTTGCGGCGGGCTCTGGTGAAAACCAGTAGTGGCTTAGAACCGGTCCACTAGCACGGTCCACGCCAATCCCTCTCTGGCACAGAGGGTCCACTACCTGCCAGCCGGCATCGTGACAGTAGATCCGGCCATGGATCCCGCTGAAGTTCCTCTGCCAGTTGTCGCTGACCTCACCACGGTGGTCGCCCAGCAGTCACAACAGATAGCGCAACAAGGCCAACAGCTGTCTCAACTGACCGTTATGCTACAACAGTTGCTACCACAGCTTCAGCAGTCATCTCCTCCGCCAGCTCCTGCACCTCCTCCGCAGCGAGTGGCCGCTCCTGGGATACGCTTATCCTTGCCGGATAAATTTGATGGGGACTCTAAGTTTTGCCGTGGCTTTCTTTCCCAATGTTCCCTGCATCTGGAGATGATGTCGGACCTGTTTCCCACTGAAAGGTCTAAGGTGGCTTTCGTAGTCAGTCTTCTGTCCGGAAAAGCCCTGTCATGGGCCACACCGCTCTGGGACCGCAATGACCCCGTCACTGCCTCTGTACACTCCTTCTTCTCGGAAATCCGAAGTGTCTTTGAGGAACCTGCCCGAGCCTCTTCTGCTGAGACTGCCCTGTTGAACCTGGTCCAGGGTAATTCTTCCGTTGGCGAGTATGCCGTACAATTCCGTACACTTGCTTCAGAATTGTCCTGGAATAATGAGGCCCTCTGCGCGACCTTCAAAAAAGGCCTATCCAGCAACATTAAAGATGTTCTGGCCGCACGAGAAATTCCTGCTAATCTACATGAACTTATTCACCTAGCCACTCGCATTGACATGCGTTTTTCTGAAAGGCGTCAGGAACTCCGCCAAGATATGGACTCTGTTCGCACGAGGCGTTTCGTCTCCTCGGCTCCTCTCTCCTCTGGTCCCCTGCAATCTGTTCCTGTGCCTCCCGCCGTGGAGGCTATGCAGGTCGACCGGTCTCGCCTGACACCTCAAGAGAGGACACGACGCCGTATGGAGAACCTCTGCCTGTACTGTGCTAGTACCGAACACTTCCTGAGGGATTGTCCTATCCGTCCTCCCCGCCTGGAAAGACGTACGCTGACTCCGCACAAAGGTGAGACAGTCCTTGATGTCTACTCTGCTTCTCCACGTCTTACTGTGCCAGTGCGGATGTCTGCCTCTGCCTTCTCCTTCTCTACAGTGGCCTTCTTGGACTCTGGATCTGCAGGAAATTTTATTTTGGCCTCTCTCGTCAACAGGTTCAACATCCCGGTGACCAGTCTCGCCAGACCCCTCTACATCAATTGTGTAAATAATGAAAGATTGGACTGTACCATACGTTTCCGCACGGAGCCCCTTCTTATGAGCATCGGATCTCATCATGAGAGGATTGAACTTTTGGTCCTCCCCAATTGCACCTCGGAAATTCTCCTTGGACTTCCCTGGCTTCAACTTCATTCCCCAACCCTGGATTGGTCCACTGGGGAGATCAAGAGTTGGGGGTCCTCTTGTTCCAAGAACTGTCTAAAACCGGTTCCCAGTAACCCTTGCCGTAACTCTGTGGTTCCTCCAGTAACCGGTCTCCCTAAGGCCTATATGGACTTCGCGGATGTTTTCTGCAAAAAACAAGCTGAGACTCTACCTCCTCACAGGCCTTATGATTGCCCTATCGACCTCCTCCCGGGTACTACTCCACCCCGGGGCAGAATTTATCCTCTCTCTGCCCCAGAGACTCTTGCCATGTCCGAATACGTCCAGGAGAATCTAAAAAAGGGCTTTATCCGTAAATCCTCCTCTCCTGCCGGAGCCGGATTTTTCTTTGTGTCCAAAAAAGATGGCTCCCTACGTCCTTGCATTGACTACCGCGGTCTTAATAAAATCACGGTTAAGAACCGCTACCCCTTACCCCTCATCTCTGAACTCTTTGATCGCCTCCAAGGTGCCCACATCTTCACTAAATTGGACTTAAGAGGCGCCTATAACCTCATCCGCATCAGAGAGGGGGACGAGTGGAAAACGGCATTTAACACCAGAGATGGACACTTTGAGTATCTGGTCATGCCCTTTGGACTGTGCAATGCCCCTGCCGTCTTCCAAGACTTTGTCAATGAAATTTTTCGTGATCTGTTATACTCCTGTGTTGTTGTATATCTGGACGATATCCTAATTTTTTCTGCCAATCTAGAAGAACACCGCCAGCATGTCCGTATGGTTCTTCAGAGACTTCGTGACAACCAACTCTATGCCAAAATTGAGAAATGTCTGTTTGAATGCCAATCTCTTCCTTTTCTAGGATATTTGGTCTCTGGCCAGGGACTACAGATGGATCCAGACAAACTCTCTGCCGTCTTAGATTGGCCACGCCCCTCCGGACTCCGTGCTATCCAACGCTTTTTGGGGTTCGCCAATTATTACAGGCAATTTATTCCACATTTTTCTACCATTGTGGCTCCTATCGTGGCTTTAACCAAAAAAAATGCTGATCCCAAGTCCTGGCCTCCTCAAGCAGAAGACTCCTTTAAACGACTCAAGTCTGCCTTTTCTTCGGCTCCCGTGCTCTCCAGACCTGACCCTTCCAAACCCTTCCTATTGGAGGTTGATGCCTCCTCAGTGGGAGCTGGAGCTGTTCTTCTACAAAAAAATTCTTCCGGGCATGCTGTCACTTGTGGTTTTTTCTCTAGGACCTTCTCTCCAGCGGAGAGGAACTACTCCATCGGGGATCGAGAGCTTCTAGCCATTAAATTAGCACTTGAGGAATGGAGGCATCTGCTGGAGGGATCAAGATTTCCTGTTATTATCTACACCGACCACAAGAACCTCTCCTACCTCCAGTCTGCCCAACGGCTGAATCCTCGCCAGGCCCGGTG
Source organism: Hyla sarda (assembly GCF_029499605.1). Taxonomy (NCBI): domain Eukaryota; kingdom Metazoa; phylum Chordata; class Amphibia; order Anura; family Hylidae; genus Hyla; species Hyla sarda. Next base: position 13,229,561 of record NC_079190.1, on the reverse strand, counting down.
GTCTCTGTTCTTTGCCCGATTTAATTTTGAGATTCACTTTCGTCCTGCCGATAAGAACATTAGGGCCGATGCTCTCTCTCGTTCCTCGGATGCCTCAGAAGTTGATCTCCCTCCGCAACACATCATTCCACCTGACTGCCTGATCTCCACTTCTCCTGCCTCCATCAGGCAGACTCCTCCAGGAAAGACCTTTGTTTCTCCACGCCAACGCCTCGGAATCCTCAAATGGGGTCACTCCTCCCATCTCGCAGGTCATGCGGGCATCAAGAAATCTGTGCAACTCATCTCCCGCTTCTATTGGTGGCCGACTCTGGAGACGGATGTTGGGGACTTTGTGCGAGCCTGCACTATCTGTGCCCGGGATAAGACTCCTCGCCAGAAGCCCGCTGGTTTTCTTCATCCTCTGCCTGTCCCCGAACAGCCTTGGTCTCTGATTGGTATGGATTTTATTACTGATTTACCCCCTTCCCGTGGCAACACCGTTATTTGGGTGGTCGTTGATCGATTCTCCAAAATGGCACATTTCATCCCTCTTCCTGGTCTTCCTTCTGCGCCTCAGTTGGCTAAACAATTTTTTGTACACATTTTTCGTCTTCACGGGTTGCCTACGCAGATTGTCTCGGATAGAGGGGTCCAATTCGTGTCTAAATTCTGGAGGGCTCTCTGTAAACAACTCAAGATTAAATTAAATTTTTCCTCTGCATATCATCCCCAGTCCAATGGACAAGTAGAAAGAATTAACCAGATCCTGGGTGATTATTTGCGACATTTTGTTTCCTCCCGCCAGGATGACTGGGCAGATCTCCTTCCATGGGCCGAATTCTCGTATAACTTCAGGGTCTCTGAATCTTCCTCCAAATCCCCATTTTTCGTGGTGTACGGCCGTCACCCTCTTCCCCCCCTCCCTACCCCCTTGCCCTCTGGTCTGCCCGCTGTGGATGAAATTTCTCGTGACCTTTCCATTATATGGAGAGAGACCCAAAATTCTCTCTTACAGGCTTCTTCACGCATGAAGAGGTTCGCGGATAAGAAAAGAAGAGCTCCCCCCGTTTTTTCCCCTGGAGACAAGGTATGGCTCTCCGCTAAATATGTCCGCTTCCGTGTCCCTAGCTACAAGTTGGGACCACGCTATCTTGGTCCTTTCAAAATTTTGTGTCAAATTAATCCTGTCTCTTATAAACTTCTTCTTCCTCCTTCTCTTCGTATCCCTAATGCCTTTCACGTCTCTCTTCTCAAACCACTCATCCTCAACCGTTTTTCTCCCAAATCTGTTCCTCCCACTCCTGTTTCCGGCTCCTCGGACGTCTTCTCGGTCAAGGAAATTTTGGCTGCCAAAAAGGTCAGAGGGAAAAATTTTTTTTTAGTAGACTGGGAGGGTTGTGGTCCTGAAGAGAGATCCTGGGAACCTGAGGACAACATCCTTGACAAAAGTCTGCTCCTCAGGTTCTCAGGCTCCAAGAAGAGGGGGAGACCCAAGGGGGGGGGTACTGTTACGCCGAGCGCTCCGGGTCCCCGCTCCTCCCCAGAGCGCTCGCTTCACTCCCTCCGCTGCAGCGCTCCGGTCACGTCCTCTGACCCGGGGCGCTGCGATCCCGCTGCCAGCCGGGATGCGATTCGCGATGCGGGTAGCGCCCGCTCGCGATGCGCACCCCGGCTCCCCTACCTGACTCGCTCCCCGTCTGTTCTGTCCCGGCGCGCGCGGCCCCGCTCCCTAGGGCGCGCGCGCGCCGGGTCTCTGCGATTTAAAGGGCCACTGCGCCGCTGATTGGCGCAGTGGTTCCAATTAGGGTTTTCACCTGTGCACTTCCCTATATTACCTCACTTCCCTTGCACTCCCTTGCCGGATCTTGTTGCCTTAGTGCCAGTGAAAGCGTTCCTTGTGTGTTCCTTGCCTGTGTTTCCAGACCTTCTGCCGTTGCCCCTGACTACGATCCTTGCTGCCTGCCCCGACCTTCTGCTACGTCCGACCTTGCTTCTGCCTACTCCCTTGTACCGCGCCTATCTTCAGCAGCCAGAGAGGTGAGCCGTTGCTAGTGGATACGACCTGGTCACTACCGCCGCAGCAAGACCATCCCGCTTTGCGGCGGGCTCTGGTGAAAACCAGTAGTGGCTTAGAACCGGTCCACTAGCACGGTCCACGCCAATCCCTCTCTGGCACAGAGGGTCCACTACCTGCCAGCCGGCATCGTGACAGTTGTACATGGAAAGGCCCCAAAGAAAATTGCTGGTTTGTGTGTAAGATCTGAGGAAGGGGCTAAGTTAGGCACCGAAATGCGTCATCGCATGTTTTATGGTTGCAATTAAAATAGAAATGCATAAAATAGAAAAATAAAGGGGGACTCCAGCTTGTAAAAACATATCTCATATCCAGAGGCTAGGGCATAAGTGTCTTCTGATCGCTGGGACCCACCACAATGTCCAGAACGGGGTCAGACACACTTCCCTGAGCCCTCCAGCCTCCAGCTTCTGAGATTAAAGGGGTTATCCAGCCAAAGAGCAGCACCAGCATTCCATGAGGAGCTGCGCCTCCAGTTTCGGAAAGCTTTTTGCTTCTGAGACTGGAGAAGTGACGCCATGCCCCTCGTGATGTGACGCCACGTCCCTTCCATTCATGTCTATGGGAGGGGGCGTGACGGCCGTCACGCCCCCTCCCATACACATGAAAGGAGGGGGTGTGGTGTCACATCTCCAGTCCCAGAAGCAAAGAGCTTTCCGAGACTGGAGGCGCAGCTATCCCCCATGGAATGCTGGGGCTGCTCTTTGGCCGGATAACCCCTTTAACTGGTCTCGGCAGTGAAAGTGACTGACTAAGCGGCCCGTCACTGCCGAGACCAGTTCGTCTCAGTAGGTGGGGTACTGAACGTTCAGCGACTCGGACCCCATTATAAAGATGGCAGGGGGTCCCAGTTGACAGACCCCTAGTGATCAAACACTTATCCCCTAGTCTGTGGACAGGGGATACTTTTTGGAGTTCCCATTTAAGGTCTACATTTTCTGGTGCAGGTTGTGTTTCTTACTCTAGGGAGCGCCCTGTTTGGTCTCTTTTTGACCAGTCTGTCCTTCCCTACAGAAGAATTTGCTGACTGAATACTATGGCCGGAGCCTGCTGAGTGTGGGAGGTGGTGGCCCGGACTGGTTTTCTTCGCTTTTACAGAAAAACAAGGGTCTGGTTACACGTAGTTGGTTGGCGAGATCTAATACATCTGCTGACTGGCACTGGAGATCATGCTGTGACTTCCTGCTGTGAGAGGGGGTGAGGGAGCCGCTTCATTCAGCATTTGAGCATAGGGCTCTTGATATGAATAGACTTTTAGTACATACGAATGCAATTGGAAAACATAATTTTTTTTTTAAATCATCTGGTGCCAGAAAGTGACACAGATTTGTAAATTACTTCTATTTTAAAAAATCTTAATCCTTCCAGTACTTATCAGCTGCTGTATGCTGCACAGGAAGTTCTTTTTTTTTTATTATTTCCTTTCTGTCTGACACATCTGTCCATTATAGGAACTGTCCAGAGCAGGAGCAAATCCCCATAACAAACCTCTCCTGCTCTGAACAGTTCCTGAGACACACAGAGGTGTCTGCAGAGAGCACTGTGGTCAGACAGAAAAGAACTATACAACTTCCTCTGTAGTATACAGCAGCTGATAAGTACTGGAAGGATTAAGATTTTTAAATAGAAGTAATTTACAAACCTGTTTAAACTTTTTTTTTTGCCGGAAAGTTAAACAGATTTGTAAATTACTTCTATTAAAAAATCTTAATCCTTCCAGTACTTATTAGCTGCTGAATACTATAGAGGAAATTATTTTCTTTTTGGAACACAGAGCTCTCTGCTGACATCACGAGCACAGTGCTCTCTGCTGACATCTCTGTCCATTTCAGGAACTGTCCAGAGCTGCATATGTTTGCTATGGGGATTTTCTCCTACTCTGGACAGTTCCTAAAATGGACATAGATATCAGCAGAGAGCACTGTGGTCATGATGTAGGAGAGAGCTCTGTGTTCCAAAAAGAAAAGAATTTCCTCTGTAGTATTCAGCAGCCAATAAGTACTGGAAGGATTAAGATTTTTTAATAGAAGTAATTTATAAATCTGTTTAACTTTCTGGCACCAGTTGATTTAAAAAAAATTATTTTCCAGTGGAGTACCCCTTTAAGGCGTTAGATCTTTACATTGGCGCAGGCACTTACCTCTTTCCAAATCCTGGTTGAAGTTTGGTGCCAGCTCTATGGACGAGCAGTTCCACCTCATGTCGGAGAAAGCTTTAATGCAGGTCTTCTTCACCTCTTTGGCCGCCTGGATGATGGTCTGCATGAGCTCCAGGTTACTTCTGCAGAGCTGCATCTGGGAGGAGACCAGACCGTCCAGCTGCTTACAGTGCTGCGTCTGATTCAGGGCCAGGGACGTAGAGGTCTTTGACAATGCTCTGCGAGAGAGGAACACAGAGAAGTTATCACCACAATACATTATACATACTGTGTGAGGTTCTGCAGCAGCTGGGGGGGTGTATTATTATGTGCTGCTGCAGCTGATGTATGTATTATAAAGTTCTGCAGCAGCTGAGGTGTGTATTATTATGTGCTGCTGCAGCTGAGGTATGTATTATAATGATCTGCAGCAGCTGAGGTGTGTATTATAAAGTTCTGCAGCAGCTGGGGGTGTGTATTATTATGTGCTGCTGCAGCTGAGGTATGTATTATAATGATCTGCTGCAGCTGAGGTATGTATTATAATGATCTGCAGCAGCTGAGGTGTGTATTATAAAGTTCTGCAGCAGCTGGGGGGGTGTATTATTATGTGCTGCTGCAGCTGAGGTATGTATTATAATGATCTGCAGCAGCTGAGGTATGTATTATAATGATCTGCAGCAGCTGAGGTGTGTATTATAAAGTTCTGCAGCAGCTGAGGTGTGTTGTATAAAGTTCTGCAGCAGCTGAGGTGTGTTGTATAAAGTTCTGCAGCAGCTGAGGTGTGTTGTATAAAGTTCTGCAGCAGCTGAGGTATGTATTATAAAGTTCTGCAGCAGCTGAGGTGTGTTGTATAAAGTTCTGCCGCAGGTGAGGTGTGTATTTTGCTGTTCTGCAGCAGCTGAATATGTATTATGATTTTCTGCAGCAGCAAAGGTGTGTATTATGAGGTTCTACAGCAGCTGAGGTATGTGTGTGAGGTTTTGCAGCACCTGTGATATGTAATTTGCGGTTATGTAGCAACTGAGGTAAGTATTATTATGTGCAGCAGAAGCTGAGGTGTGTGTTATGATTTTCTGCAGCACCTGTGATACATATAATGATGTTCTGCAGCAGATTAAGTATATATAATGAGGTTCTACAGCAGCTGAGGTGTGTGTTTTTATGTTCTGCAGCACCTGTGATACATATAATGATGTTCTGCAGCAGATTAAGTGTATATAATGATGTTCTGCAGCAGCTGAGGTGTGTATTATGATGTTCTGCAGCACCTATGATACATATAATGATGTTCTGCAGCAGATTAAGTGTATATAATGATGTTCTGCAGCAGCTGAGGTGTGTATTATGATGTTCTGCAGCACCTATGATACATATAATGATGTTCTGCAGCAGCTGAGGTGTGTGTTTTGATGTTCTGCAGCACCTGTGATACATATAATGATGTTCTGCAGCAGATTAAGTATATATAATGAGGTTCTACAGCAGCCGAGGTGTGTGTTTTGATGTTCTGCAGCACCTGTGATACATATAATGATGTTCTGCAGCAGATTAAGTGTATATAATGATGTTCTGCAGCAGCTGAGGTGTGTATTATGATGTTCTGCAGCACCTATGATACATATAATGATGTTCTGCAGCAGATTAAGTGTATATAATGATGTTCTGCAGCAGCTGAGGTGTGTATTATGATGTTCTGCAGCACCTATGATACATATAATGATGTTCTGCAGCAGATTAAGTGTATATAATGAGGTTCTGCAGCAGCTGAGGTGTGTATTATAAAGTTATGCAGCACTTGAGGTGTGTATTATGATGTTCTGCAGCACCTATGATACATATAATGATGTTCTGCAGCAGATTAAGTGTATATAATGATGTTCTGCAGCAGCTGAGGTGTGTATTATGATGTTCTGCAGCACCTATGATACATATAATGATGTTCTGCAGCAGATTAAGTGTATATAATGAGGTTCTACAGCAGCTGAGGTGTGTATTATGAGGTTCTCCAATGGCTGTCATGTGTATTATGTTCTGCAGCGGCTGAGGTATGTATTATGAGGTTCTGCAGCTACTGAGATAGGTATTATAAGGGCACACAGATGGCTTCATCTTTCACTTTTTGGATGCAGTATCTTATCCAGTTCACACTAATATCAGGGTCAAGCTTTATGAAGACAAAGTCCTCCCTGTAGTTCTACCCATGAAACAGGTGGCTCAGGATGAACAGCGCTATAGCTTAGGCCCCACCAGATAGAAGAACAATTGAAATTATGATAATGAGCGATGTGGCATCTCCGGGGGCTCCGGCAATTAGGGTTGCCACCTGGCCGATATTTTACTGGCACAGCCGGTATTTTTGCCACCCTGCCGGTACTTTTAATTTTAATGGCAATGGCCGGTATTTATCCAACCAATTCTCCAACTCCAGAAATGTTGCACCTTATACTATACCAGGGTTTCCCAACCAGAGCTCCTCCAGCGGTTTCCAAACTACAACTCCCAGCATGCCCGGACAGCCAACGGCAACGGCATGCTGGGAGATGTAGTTTTGCAACAGCTGCAGGCAGCCCTGGTTGCGAAACACTGACCTATACTATATAATACTATATAGTCCAACATTCTGGGAGTTGTAGTTTTGCAACAGCTGGAGGCACCCCTGGTTGGGAAACACTGACCTATACTATATACTACTATATAGTCCAACATGCTGGGAGTTGTAGTTTTGCAACAGCTGGAGGCACCCCTGGTTGGGAAACACAGACCTATACTATCTACTACTATATAGTCCAACATGCTGAGAGTTGTAGTTTTGCAACAGCTGGAGGCACCCTGGGTTGGGAAACCTTGACCTATACTACTATATAGTCCAACATGCTGGGAGTTGTAGTTTTGCAACAGCTGGAGGCACCCCTGGTTGGGAAACTCTGACCTATGCTATATACTACTATATAATCCGACATGCTGGAGGCACCCCTGGTTGGGAAACACTGACCTCTACTATCTACTACTATATATTACAACATGCTGGGAGTTGTAGTTTTGCAACAGCTGGAGGCCCCCCTGGTTGGGAAACATTGACCTATACTATATACTACTGTATAGTCCAACATGCTGGGAGTTGTAGTTTTCGTTTGGGGCAGCTGCTGAGCCACAGGCTGTATCAGGGCATGCTGGGAGTTGTAGTTAGTAACTAACTGCAACTCCCGAATTATTTAATAAAATCAAAAAGTCACATCAAAACAAAAATGCTTAAAAACTACAGATCGGGGCGCAAATATTGAGCCCCGTATAAAGAGAAATAAGAAAGTTATAGGGGTCAGAATAGGACAAAATTTCCACCGCATATGTGTCCTGTGATGTCACGCATATATAATTAATTATGCAAATGAGCATGGCCAGTATTTTTTTTTTTTTTAGGGTGGCAACTCTACCAGCAATAGACTCTTATGAGATGCCCTGATAATAATAATATTTCGTCAGGAGACGCACAACGGGCCGGTCTGCCTCCTCCACCTGTTTCTTCTCCTTTGATGTGGGGTCCAGGCTGGAGGAGGGTCTCCGCAGATGGATGTGGGTGATATATTTAGATAGACTGGGCCTAAACTATCCATTCACACGTCAAGGTGGCGGCTATCAGGTGTCACGAGAACAAAGGCGGCTCCTTCCCATGGATCATACTCCTTCAGCAGGTCATTATTTGGGACCTATCTGTGAAACCTCTTGGGTTACAAGAGCCGCAGTGTTTTGTAAGAAGATACAAGAGACCTCGCTCATTCCGAGACGGAACATTTGCCATTCTGTAGAGAAGACGGATGGTTCCCGAACACTTCACCATTAAAGGGCAACTCCGGTTACTGTTGATATGAGCCTGAGTGGTGCAGGAACCCTACCGGAACTATGTGGTTGACATTTCATTATAATGGATTATGTATTAATTGTTCCCCAGGATAAAGACAGATATCACGTTCTCCTAACTCAAGGGGGAGATGGTTACTGGTCATAAGGAACGATGAAGTAGGTGGTGGAAGTGAAGTCACAATATAGAGAGAACTGTGAGGTCATACAGTTACAGCTGCACAGTCTTCTCTATCCCTTCACTGCACTCATCTCTATGATCATACAGAGAACTATGTGGTCATACAGTTACAGCTGCACAGTCTTCTCTATCCCTTCCCTGCACTCATCTCTATGATCATAGAGAGAACTATGTGGTCATACAGTTACAGCTGCACAGTCCTCTCTATCCTCTCCCTGCACTCATCTCTATGATCATACAGAGAACTATGTGGTCATACAGTTACAGCTGCACAGTCCTCTCTATCCTCTCCCTGCACTCATCTCTATGATCATAGAGAGAACTGTGTGGTCATACAGTTACAGCTGCACATTCCTCTCTATCCCCTCCCTGCACTCATCTCTATGATCATAGAGAAAACTGTGTTGTCATACAGTTACAGCTGCACAGTCCTCTCTAACCCCTCCCTGCAGTCATCTCTATGATCATACAGAGAACTATGTGGTCATACAGTTACAGCTGCACAGTCCTCTCTATCCCTTCCCTGCACTCATCTCTATGATCATAGAGGGAACTGCACGGTCATACAGTTACAGCTGCACAGTCCTCTCTATCCCCTCCCTGCACCCATCTATATTATCATAGAGAGAACTGTGTGGTCATACATTTACAGCTACACAGTCCTCTCTATCCCCTCTCTGCAGTCATCTCTATGACCATAGAGAGAACTGTGTGTGGTTATACAGTTACAGCTACACAGTCCTCTCTATCCCCTCCCTGCACTCATCTCTATGATCATATAGAGAACTGTGTGGTCATACAGTTACAGCTGCACAGTCCTCTCTATCCCTTCCCTGCACTCATCTCTATGATCATAGAGGGAACTGTGAGGTCATACGGTTACAGCTGCACAGTCCTCTCTATCCCTTCCCTGCACTCATCTCTATGATCATAGAGGGAACTGTGAGGTCATACGGTTACAGCTGCACAGTCCTCTCCACCTTGTTTGTATCTTTGATGGTCTATTGGTCCATGGAGTGTAGACCAATATTAGTGAACCATCTGGGAAAACGTATCTTAGCAACCTAAATTGGCTTTTGTTTGATTTGCAGCCCGGAAAGAGTTAAGACATAAAATGTGGACCTAATGGACGGGATATTATTGATGGACAGATCTCACTTCACTACAGTCCCTCACGAGAACCTCTCCAGATCATGAAATCCAATCTTAGAATACATTTCCAGCCAATATCTAACAGGTGTGAGTGCGGGAAGAGTGCATCTGGCAGCGGCTCATACTTCACATCGCCCTCTAATCAAAACTTGCATCCGTCAGGGACGCCACAAACAAAGCCTGTTAACCCCTAACAGGCTGCATGCAGCTGAGGTGAGCATGTCATTTGGTACTTATAACACAATCTATGTTAATGTCAACCAAGGTGCCTCCAGCTGTTGCAAAACTACAACTCCCAGCATGCCCGGACAGCCAAAGGCTCGGACAGCCATACAGTTACAGCTGCACAGTCCTCTCTATCCTGTCCCTGCACTCAGCTCTATGATCATAAAGAGAACTGTGTGGTCATACAGTTACAGCTGCACAGTCCTCTCTATCCCCTCCCTGCACTCATCTCTATGATCAAAAGAGAACTGTGTGGTCATACAGTTACAGCTGCACAGTCCTCTCTATCCCTTCCCTGCACTCATCTCTATGATCAAAAGAGAACTGTGTGGTCATACAGTTACAGCTGCACAGTCCTCTCTATCCCTTCCCTGCACTCATCTCTATGATCATAGAGAGGACTGTGTGGTTATACAGTCACAACTGCACAGTCCTCTCTATCCCCTCCCTGCACTCATCTCTATGATCATAGAGAGGACTGTGTGGTCATACAGTTACAGCTACACAGTCTTCTCTATCACCTCCCTGCACTCATCTCTATGATCATAGAGAGGACTGTGTGGTCATACAGTTACAGCTGCACAGTCCTCTCTATCCCATCCCTGCACTCATCTATGATCATAGAGAGAACTGTGTGACCATACAGTTACAGCTACACAGTCTTCCCTATCCCCTCCCTGCACTCATCTCTATGATCATAGAGGGAACTGTGTGGTCATATAGTTACAGCTGCACAGTCCTCTCTATCCCATCCCTGCACTCATCTCTATGATCAAAAGAGAACTGTGTGGTCATACAGTTACAGCTGCACAGTCCTCTCTATCCCTTCCCTGCACTCATCTCTATGATCATAGAGGGAACTGTGTGGTCATATAGTTACAGCTGCACAGTCCTCTCTACCCCTCCCTGCACTCATCTCTATGATCATAGAGAGAACTGTGTGGTCATACAGTTACAGCTGCACAGTCCTCTCTATCACCTCCCTGCACTATCTATGTCAGTGTTTCTCAACCAGGATGCCACCAGCTGTTGCAAAACTACGACTCCCAGCATGCTGGGAGTTGTAATTTTGCAACAGCTGGAGGCACCCTGGTTGGGAAACACTGATCTATGTTCTGAAATGGGACCATAATCCAACAACATCCCGCCAAGGGTCGTCTCTCTCGTGTTTTTTGCAGTGACATGTCGCGGTTATCGATATCGCCGTTGTCACAGGCGAAGCGTTTACGAAATGCGTCAATAACGTAATCCTGGGGGTAAAATGCATGCATGTTTGCAATCCGGTATTTCCACCGGCCTTTATAATGCGAAAAAAAATACATGGAAAAAATACACATTGTGAATCCATTCTTGGGCTATGTTTGCACCCAAAAAAATATTCTAGGATTTTTTTGACCCAAAAATAAAACACGGACAGCCGCGAAGAGCCCGCCCTGTTTCAAATACGCAGCAGGAAACCTGCAAATAAATCCGCTCGTTTGAACGAGCCCTAAGACTAAATAGAGAAAAAAAACCTTAGTCTCAGCATGAATACAAAGGGACTCTGCTGCAACTAAACTTCGATTTCAAGATTCGTAAAACGAACTGCGCAGCGCGAAATACGCTGAGCATTCACCAAACAGCATACACCAAAGGCTACCCAGCGGCAGCCTTGTGTGTTCAGTGAGGTTTGGGGGCAGGCTGCTCGTCAGTGTGACTATGATGTCCAGCCTCGCCCCCCAAACCTCACTGAACACACAGAGCTGCTGCAGGAGTATGTGTATGCTGATCGGAGAATACGCAGCATATTTCTCACTGCGCAGCACATTTTACGCAGTGAGAAATACGCTGTGCTGGCGCTACGTGGGACCGTACCCTAAGACTATATTCACACAGCAGAAATTCTGTGATTTCGCCCAAATTCCGCTTTGGAAAGCTGGCAAAGGATTTATTTCATTGGAATTTCGGAGACACATTGTAACAAACCTCCTCATGTAATCTCCTTACTACTGGGGTGACACGCTGTAACAAACCTCCTCCTCATGTAATCTCCTTACTACTGGGGTGACACACTGTAACAAACCTCCTCCTCATTTTATCTCCTTACTACTGGCGTGACACACTTTAACAAACCCCCTCCTCATGTAATCTCCTTACTGGGTGACACACTGTAACAAACCTCCTCCTCATGTAATCTCCTTACTACTGGGGTGACACACTGTAACAAACCTCCTCCTCCTCATGTAATCTCCTTACTACTGGGGTGACACACTTTAACAAACCCCCTCCTCATGTAATCTCCTTACTACTGGGGTGACACACTGTAACAAACCTCCTCCTCATGTAATCTCCTTACTACTGGGGTGACACACTGTAACAAAGCTCCTCCTCATGTAATCTCCTTACTGGGTGACACACTGTAACAAACCTCCTCCTCATGTAATCTCCTTACTACTGGGGTGACACACTGTAACAAACCTCCTCCTCCTCATGTAATCTCCTTACTACTGGGGTGACACACTGTAACAAACCTCCTCCTCCTGTAATCTCCTTACTACTGGGGTGACACACTGTAACAAACCTCCTCTTCATGTAATCTCCTTACTACTGGGGTGACACACTGTAACAAACCCCCTCCTCATGTAATCTTCTTACTACTGGGGTGACACACTGTAACAAACCTCCTCCTCCTCATGTAATCTCCTTACTACTGGGGTGACACACTGTAACAAACCTCCTCCTCCTGTAATCTCCTTACTACTGGGGTGACACACTGTAACAAACCTCCTCTTCATGTAATCTCCTTACTACTGGGGTGACACATTGTAACAAACCTCCTCATGTAATCTCCTTACTACTGGGGTGACACGCTGTAACAAACCTCCTCCTCATGTAATCTCCTTACTACTGGGGTGACACACTGTAACAAACCTCCTCCTCATTTTATCTCCTTACTACTGGCGTGACACACTTTAACAAACCCCCTCCTCATGTAATCTCCTTACTACTGGGGTGACACACTGTAACAAACCTCCTCCTCATGTAATCTCCTTACTACTGGGGTGACACACTGTAACAAAGCTCCTCCTCATGTAATCTCCTTACTGGGTGACACACTGTAACAAACCTCCTCCTCATGTAATCTCCTTACTACTGGGGTGACACACTGTAACAAACCTCCTCCTCCTCATGTAATCTCCTTACTACTGGGGTGACACACTGTAACAAACCTCCTTCTCATGTAATCTCCTTACTACTGGGGTGACACACTGTAACAAACCTCCTCCTCATGTAATCTCCTTACTACTGGGGTGACACACTGTAACAAACCTCCTCCTCATGTAATCTCCTCACTACTGGGGTGACACACTGTAACAAACCTCCTCCTTATGTAATCTCCTTACTACTGGGGTGACACACTGTAACAAACCTCCTCCTCATGTAATCTCCTCACTACTGGGGTGACACACTGTAACAAACCGCCTCCTCATGTAATCTCCTTACTACTGGGGTGACACACTGTAACAAACCTCCTCCTCATGTAATCGCCTTACTACTGGGGTGACACACTGTAACAAACCTCCTCCTCATGTAATCGCCTTACTACTGGGGTGACACACATCAGGTGGTGCTGCAGGCAGAGCTGGTTAAGCGAACGGTTCGGATGTGTGCTAACTTTCTTGTGACGGGCAGAGCGGTGCCCCCATCAAGAGGGCGCTCTAGGCTGCTGCCTATTATGCCTATAGGCAGAGCCGGCCCTCTAAAGACTCATTGACTTCAATGGGATTCTGTTGCAGAATTTAGCAACATTTACTGTAAAGACAGGTTCATTCTTTTTTGCTGAATCCGGAAGGCGGAATTTCCGCGATGTGAATGGGACAGAGGAATCTCCATTACACAATGAGGGAGATTTATCAAAACCTGTCCAGAGGAAAAGTTGCTGAGTTTCCCATAGCAACCAATCAGATCGCTGCTTTCATTTTTGAAAAGGCCTCTGAAAAGTGATCTGATTGGTTGCTATGGGAAACTCAGCAACTTTTCCTCTGGATAGGTTTTGATAAGTGTGCAGTGAATTATGCGAAAAATCCTGCCATGTGTACATAGCCTTAGGGTTACACACAGCGCATCCGCAGCGTATTTGATGCTGCGGATGCTACCGGCAGTCACAGAGTGATTATAGAGCGAAGTCTTGACTGCAGCCGCATAACTCTGTGTGTCCGCTCGTGACTGCCGGCAGGTAATCGCCGCTACAAATGGACACATACAGGTACAGGGAACTCGCTCTGCTAGGAAAAAATGCCCCTCCCACGCCCCCCCCAAAAAAAAAAAAACACCCAACTTGATGCATGTGTTTTTTCCTTGTGTGCACAGCCATGAACGCTAATCCGGTATTTTTCAGGGTACGTTCACACGTGCGTATTTTTGCTGCAGATCTGCTGCCCTGGATTTTTCTGCCCCCATTGACTTTAATGGGCAGCAAAATCTGCTGAAGCAAATCTGCAGCAGAAAATATGCACGTGTGAACGCGCCTTCAACCAGGGTGACTTCGGCTGGTGCAAAACTACAACTCCCAGCATGCCCAGACAGTTCTGCTACATCTGGCCAACTCAGCTCTGTAGCACAGTGTTTTCCGACCAGCATGCTTCCAGCCCGTGGAAAACTACAACTCCCAGTATGCCCGGACAGCCAACGGCTGTCCGGGCATGCTGGGAGTTGTAGTTTTGCAACAGCTGGAGACACACAGTTTTGGATAACACTGCTGTAAAGTCTCTAGTGACAAAATAAGCACTGCTCACAGTAGGAGAGATTGTAGCACAGTGCATATCCCCTGAGGATAAATAGAACTGGTGAAACACGCTGGGACAGATTTTTTCCCCTATTTAAATCTGCAATTTAGATAGAAGTCCTATGGTGTATTGCGAGATAAATTCCGGGATAGGAATACACAGGCAACTATGAACTGTTAGGCTTTACCCTGCAGGCCATGCTGGGAGTTGTAGTTTTGCATCATAGTTGGGAAGCACTGTGCTAACCCTTCTTATAGCAGAAAATGGTGGCCGCGCTTTTCAGCAACTTGCCCGAAAATGAACCCCCAAAAATTGCCCCCCTGAGCAACAGCCCCCCCAATACAAATTGACACAGTCGGCTCTGTTACATCTCCCTGTTTGCAAAGTCATCATTCTCCGTTTTTTTTTTTATCTTTGAGGCGCCGCCATTTGGCTGTCAAGTTAATTTATTGCCGGCAGGTTTTTACACGGGTAAATATCATCAGCGTCCCTTTCATAACTCTGTGTGCGTTGGATTAAGGACGCCATAGAGAAGAACGTAGGAATTCCTCAGCCGGATCCTTTATGACAACGCGTGAAGACAGCCGTAATCTCGCCGATCCGTCTAACAAGACGGCGCAAATTACAGGTAAAGCTGGAAAAAGTTTATTTAAAAAAAAAATTTCTTTTTTTTTTTTAATGTTCCAATAATTAGGTGCATGAGTGACGGCCGATTGTTCGCCGGCGATGTTTTCAAAACCGTAACGTTTGTCTGTACAATGCGGCGGCGGGGCGGCTTTGTGCGGAGTCGATCGCCCGTATCATTCTGTTTTAACGCTCATTCACAGCTGAATTCCTCCATCAGAATGAAGCTTCTTTTGTGTCTATTCAGACTGAATGAGAGGCTCACGAATAACATCATCCGAAAAAACAATACTACCGCCCCCCTCAACACCTCCACAGCCCCCCTAAACCTCCAACCCCCCACCTCCCCAACACGATAAAACACCTTCACCCCCCACCCCCCGACCCCTTCCTTGATGGTATAAAGAAAAGTTTCGTAGATCCACATGAAGGTAAAATAAAGTATGATTGGTAAAAAAAAAATTAAAAAAAATTAAAGGGGTATTCCAGGGAAAAACTTTATTTTATATATCAACTGGCTCCGGAAAGTTAAACAGATTTGTAAATTACTTTTATTTAAAAATCTTAATCATTTCAGTACTTATGAGCTGCTGAAATTGAGTTGTTCTTTTTGTCTAAGTGCTCTCTGATGACACCTGTCTCGGGAACTGTCCAGAGTAGAAGCAAATCCCCATAGCAAACCTCTTCTACTCTGTGCAGTTCCCGAGACAAGCAGAGATGTCAGCAGAGAGCACTGTTGCCAGACAGAGAAGAACAACTCAACTTCAGCAGCTGATAATTATTGGAAGGATTAAGATTTTTTAATAGAAGTAATTTACAATTATGTTTAACTTTCTGGAGCCAGTTGATCTGTAAAAAGTTTGTTCCTGGAATACCCCTTTAAGTAAAAAAAAAAAAAAATTATTTTTGGAAAAAATTTGGGTTGACTTGAAAAAAAAATTTAAAGGTGACTTTGGTGGAAAACTTATATATATTTTTTTAATTAACTGGTGCAAGAAAGTTAAACAGATTTGTAAATGACTTTTATGAAAAAATCTTTACCCTTCCAGTACTTATTAGCAGCTGTATACTACAGAGGAAATTCTTTTCTTTTTTAATTTCTTTTTTGTCTTGTCCACAGTGCTCTCTGCTGACACCTCTGTCCGTGTCAGGAACTGTCCAGAGCAGCATAGGTTTGCTATGGGGATTTTCTCCTGCTCTGGACAATTCCTAAAACGGGCAGCAGGTGTCAGCAGAGAGCACTGTGGACAAGACAAAAAAAAAGAAATTCAAAAAGAATAGAATTTCCTCTGTAGCATACAGCTGCTAATAAGTACTGGAAGGATAAAGATTTTTTTTTTAATAGAAGTCATTTGAAAATCTGGTTAACTTTCTGGCACCAGTTGATTAAAAAAAAAAAAAATGTTTTCCCCCAGAGTACCCCTTTAAATTATTCCAGGGGGAAGACAAAAAGTTATTGGAGCGGGGGGGGGGGGGGGGGGAGAATCTATCATTGTATTTACATCTCTTCTTTGTTGCACATTTGTTGTAAAAAAAATTTGGGGTAAGAAAAAATGTGCGCAAAAATTATTTTTTTGTACATAAAAAGTTAGAATTAAAAAAAATGTTGTGCCCAGTCCCAAATGCCATAAATTCTTATATGTATTTACAAAAAATGAATTAGTCAGTGACTAAATCAGTATTTCCCAACCAGGGTGCCTCCCGTTGATGCAAAACTACAACTCCCAGCATGCCCGGACAGCCAACGGCTGTCCGGGCATGCTGGGAGTTGTAGTTTTGAATCAACGGGAGGCACCCTGGTTGGGAAAAACTGGACCAGAAAGTTAGGGTTAAAGGGGTACACTGTTGGAAAACAATCTTTTTTTCAAATCAACTGGTGCCAAAAAGTTTTGTAAATGACTTCTATTTAAAAATCTTAATCCTTCCTGTACTTATCCGCTGCTGTATGCTCCACAGGAAGTTGTGTAGTTTTTTTTTTCCAGTCTGACCACAGTGCTCTCTGCTGACACCTCAGTAACTGTCCAGAGCAGGATAGGTTTGGCTATGGGGATTTGCTCCTGCTCTGGATAAGTTCCTGACATGGACAGAGGTGTCAGCAGAGAGAGCACTGTGGTCAGACTGGAGATAACTACACAACTTCCTCTGGAGCATACAGCAGCTGATAAGTACTGGAAGGATTAAGATTTTTAAATAGATGTCATTTATAAATCTGTTTTACTTTCCGGCACCAGTGGATTTAAAAAAAAAATAAAAATAAAAAAACATCCACCGGAGTACCCCTTTAATGTCATTGTCATTTTTTGGGGGAATACTCACAGCCATTTGATGCTTTGGCAGATCCTCGTATGAAGAATGAAGGTTAATACAGTCCCAATAAAAAAGTGAATCTTCATTTTTTTTTATTTTTTTTTTAAGAGCCACAAAATAGTCCAAAACAGGAAAGGATTGAAAGCAAGTCCGAGGTTGGCGCGGGGTCTAGAAATGCCACCGAGGGATCAGCGTTATGCAGCGGGCATCAAGGGAGGAACCTGCGGAAAAAACAGGACATTACTAATACATATCATAGAAGGGTCACAGGCAACATCAATGGCCATAGTTCTATGGCGTTTACATTAATATATAGCAGATCCCTTTAAAGGGGCACTCCACTGGAAAACATTTTTTTTTAATCAACCGGTGCCAGAAAGTTAAACAGATTTGTAAATTACTTCTATATAAAAATCTTAATCCTTCCAGTACTTATCAGTATACAGATAGAGCTGAGGGAGGTGTATAACTACTGTATATCCTGATCCCATAGAGATAGCAGCAGCAGTATACAGATAGAGCTAAAGGAAGGTGTATAACTACTATATATAATGATATCATAGAGATAGCAGCAGTATACAGATAGAGCTGGAGGGGAGGTGTATAACTACTATATATCCTGATTCCATAGAGATAGCAGCAGTATACAGATAGAGCTGAGGGAGGTGTATAACTACTATATATCCTGATCCCATAGAGATAGCAGCAGTATACAGATAGAGCTGAGGGAGGTGTATAACTACTATATATCCTGATCCCATAGAGATAGCAGCAGTATACAGATAGAGCTGAGGGAGGTGTATAACTACTATATATCCTGATCCCATAGAGATAGCAGCAGTATACAGATAGAGCTGAGGGAGGTGTATAACTACTATATATCCTGATCCCATAGATATAGCAGCAGTATACAGATAGAGCTGAGGGAGGTGCATAACTACTATATATCCTGATCCCATAGAGATAGCAGCAGTATACAGATAGAGCTGAGGGAGGTGCATAACTACTATATATCCTGATCTCATAAAGATAGCAGCAGTATACAGATAGAGCTGAGGGGAGGTGTATAACTACTATATATCCTGATCTCATAGAGATAGCAGCAGCAGTATACAGATAGAGCTTAGGGAGGTGTATAACTACTATATATCCTGATCCCATAGAGATAGCAGCAGCAGTATACAGATAGAGCTGAGGGAGGTGCATAACTACTATATATCCTGATCTCATAGAGATAGCAGCAGTATACAGATAGAGCTAAAGGGGAGGTGTATAACTACTATATATCCTGATCCAATAGAGATAGCAGCAGCAGTATACAGATAGAGCTAAAGGGAAGGTGTATAACTACTATATATCATGATCCCATGGAGATAGCAGGAGTATACAGATAGAGTTGGAGAGGAGGTGTGTAACTACTATATATACTGATCCAATAGATATAGCAGCAGTATACAGATAGAGCTGGGAGGAGGGGTATAACTACTATATATCCTGATCCAATAGAGATAGAAGCAGTAAACAGATAGAGCTAAAGGGGAGGTGTATAACTACTATATATCATGATCCCATGGAGATAGCAACAGTATACAGATAGAGCTGGAGGGGAGGTGTGTAACTACTATATATCCTGATCCAGTAGAGATAGCAGCAGTATACAGATAGAGCTGGAGGGGAGGGGTATAACTACTATATATACTGATCCAATAGAGATAGAAGCAGTATACAGATAGAGCTGAAGGGGAGGTGCATAACTACTATATATACACTGATCCTATCGAGATAGAAGCAATATACAGATAGAGCTGGAGGGGAGGTGTATAACTACTATCAATGACTGATTAGGCATAAATAAAATATTAGACATATATTTAAATATATTGTGACAAGCAAACACAGAGTAAATAACAATGCCTTCAAATTAGTAAAAACATTGAGCAAGTATACAAGGGGACATCCCTTATTGTTGGGGTGAACACAGGTATACAACAGTGGTGCAGCAGGTAACATAGCACAAGTGATGCTGCCCCCACTTACTCAGTGACCCCCACACCACTAATCCCTGATCATTTCCCTATTCCTAGATAGTATGTGGGGTTCATCAGAAAATAAAACAGGAGCACACAAAACCAGCATAGCCTCAGTATCCGAATTGGACCACTCACTTATGTCCAGGGTTAAAATCAATGGGTACCCCAATATTCAAGGTCCCGGACATCCAGGCATGGTGTGTCCCCCTCCGCCCCAAAGTGTCCGTACGGAACGGACATGATGATGTCAGCTGACCCAGGACTGACCAGATGACTGACCTCTGACATATTAAAAACTGTGATTTACTGTGTGTCAATTTTATGATTACATGACCCAGTTACAGTAATGAATTGCATGTATGCAGCTGTGCATTGTGAGTGCTTCTTAACTTTAAGCAGAGGTCAGCTGTATGTATCCGGCGGAAGTCCTGGAAAACTTCTAGATAGACTGTGCTGCTATATACTACAGAGGATGATGTTACTAGGGAAATATATATACATTACATTACTTATCCTGTACTGACCCTGAGTTATATCCTGTATTATACTCCAGAGCTGTACTCACTATTCTGCTGGTGGAGTCACTGTGTACATACATTACATTACTTATCCTGTACTGACCCTGAGTTATATCCTGTATTATACTCCAGAGCTGTACTCACTATTCTGCTGGTGAGGTCACTGTGTACATACATTACATTACTTATCCTGTACTGATCCTGAGTTATATCCTGTATTATACTCTAGAGCTGTACTCACTATTCTGCTGGTGGGGTCACTGTGTACATACATTACATTACTTATCCTGTACTGATCCCGAGTTATATCCTGTATTATACTCCAGAGCTGTACTCACTATTCTGCTGGTGAGGTCACTGTGTACATACATTACATTACTTATCCTGTACTGATCCTGAGTTATATCCTGTATTATACTCCAGAGCTGTACTCACTATTTTGCTGGTGAGGTCACTGTGTACATACATTACATTACTTATCCTGTACTGACCCTGAGTTATATCCTGTATTATACTCCAGAGCTGTACTCACTATTCTGCTGGTGAGGTCACTGTGTACATACATTACATTACTTATCCTGTACTGATCCTGAGTTGTATCCTGTATTATACTCCAGAGCTGTACTCACTATTCTGCTGGTGAGGTCACTGTGTACATACATTACATTACTTATCCTGTACTGATCCTGAGTTATATCCTGTATTATACTCCAGAGCTGTACTCACTATTCTGCTGGTGAGGTCACTGTGTACATACATTACATTACTTATCCTGTACTGATCCTGAGTTATATCCTGTATTATACCCCAGAGCTGCACTCACTATTCTGCTGGTGAGGTCACTGTGTACATACATTACATTACTTATCCTGTACTGATCCTGAGTTATATCCTGTATTATACTCCAGAGCTGTACTCACTATTCTGCTGGTGAGGTGACTGTGTACATACATTACATTACTTATCCTGTACTGATCCTGAGTTATATCCTGTATTATACTCCAGAGCTGTAATCACTATTCTGCTGGTGAGGTCACTGTGTACATACATTACATTACTTATCCTGTACTGATCCTGAGTTATATCCTGTATTATACTCCAGAGCTGTACTCACTATTCTGCTGGTGAAATCACTGTGTACATACATTACATTACTTATCCTGTACTGATCCGGAGTTATATCCTGTATTATACTCCAGAGCTGTACTCACTATTCTGCTGGTGAGGTCACTGTGTACATACATTACATTACTTATCCTGTACTGATCCTGAGTTATATCCTGTATTATACTCCCCTGTGTACATAGATTACATTATGATATTCTATATAAATCTCCCCGTACCCCTGTCGTCCCCCGTCCTATAAGGACATGGTACGGCTCGGATTACCCCGCTGATTGTCCTACATATGGTTGGGTTCACGTATGTGTTTATTTATGCTGTATATGGGTTTTACATTCCAATAATCAGATGTCGTCCCCCGATCCCACCACATTGTGAGTGATTGTCAGTACAGTGGAAATGAGAGCACGGAGCCCCTGGCGCAGTATTTCGGGTCCCCTCACCTCAGCAGATGTGGACACGTGTTTGATACAACGTATAGGGAGGTATCAGGTGACGGTAATTCCTCCGCTCTCTTCGCCTCATTTACTCTCTTTCTCAGTACACAAACAAACAGGGCCGCTCATTCCTCCCGCCGCGTCTAGACTCTATTAACGTAATGTGCGCACATTCTTTTTGGGGATTTTTCTAAGGGATTTGACAGCATCAGATTTTTTTTTTTTAAGTGCCGCCCAAATGTAAAGAATGTAAAGAACAGGAGACATAATGACAAGTTATTCCTACACCTATAAATTGTGTTATTCCCTAAGGGAAAATTTATATAAATATCACAGATAGATGATGAATGCTGTTACCTGCAGGAGCCTATGAGCTGACTGCATACTGTGTTATTATTGAGTCCAATGTATAAAGTGTATGCAGTAAGCTCTGGAGCTCCCCCTAGTTGTAATTGAGGGCAGACTTATATAATTCACCTTGGTATCTATTCAAACGATTGGGAGCTCAGTATCAGCTCCAAATACTGTAAAGAATCATTAACAAGGAATCAGCACTTTTTTCTCAATTTATAATGTCCTGCATATTACCATATTGAATATATGGCTCTGTTTTCTGTTTTTCTTTAACTTCATTACATGAAGTAACTTTCATTTTCTGTACCTTATATGTTTTATAGAAATTCTAAAACTTCTTTAAAATAAACAATTATTTCAAAAAACAAGGAATCAGCACACGATTCTGGATCTATTCAGATTAACAAACTAAAAAGATAGATAGATAGATAGATAGGAGATAGATAGATAGATAGGAGATAGATAGATAGATAGATGTGAGATAGATAGATATGAGATAGATAGATAGATATGAGATAGATAGGAGATAAATAGATAAATGTGAGATAGATAGATGTGAGATAGATAGATGTGAGATAGATAAATATGAAATAGATATATGAGATATATATGAGATAGATAGATATGAGAAAGATAGATAGATATGATATAGATAGATAGATAGATAGATAGATATGAGATAGATAGATAGATAGATAGATATGAGATAGATATGAGATAGATAGATATGAGATAGATAGATAGATAGGAGATAGATAGATAGATAGATGGATAGACAGATAGATATGAGATAGATAGATATGAGATAGATAGATTGATAGATAGATAGATAGATAGATATGAGATAGATATGAGATAGATAGATTGATAGATAGATAGATAGGAGGAGATAGATAGATATGAGAAAGATAGATAGATAGATAAATATGAGATAGATGGATAGATATATATGAGATAGATAGATGGATATGAGATAGATAGAAAAATGGATAAGTTGGCCAGCACATACTGATACCAAACTATTGCATGGACCCGGCATAAAGGTGCACGCTGCTAGGCTAAATATACACAAACAGGAGAATACAGCAGCACACTGCTAGCACAAAGATATAGATAAAACATGAAATGCTATATTGCTACAATGAAAAATTGAGGTGCTTCGTTCACCATTTGGCCAAATAGTTTGGACCATCCCACCACGATAAGCTGACCTCATTGGGACGGACCCTACACTATGAATGTGCCTCTGTGCAGTCAGTTACCAGGCTTGTAAGGTCTGAAACATCCAAAGGATGTTTCTATAGGTTGTTGTTTTGTTCTTTATATGCAGTGGTTAGTATAGGTTGATGTTTTGGTCTTTATATGCAGTGGTTAGTATTTGTTTGTATAGGCTGGTATTTTGCTCTTTATATGCACTGGTTAGAACTTGTTTCTATCGGTTGATGTTTTTCTCTTAATATACAGTGTTTAGTACTTGTTTCTATAGACTTATATTTTGCTCTTTATATGCAGTGTTTAGTACTTGTCTCTATAGGTTGTTGTTTTGCTCTTTATACGCAGTGGTTAGTACTTGTTTCTATAGGTTGATGTTTCTCTTTTTATATGCAGTGGTTAGTGCTTGTTTCTATAGGTTGTTGTTTTGCTCTCTATATGCAGTGGTTAGTATTTGATTCTACAGGTTGATGTTTTGCTCTTTATATGCAGTGGTTAGTACTTGTTCCTATAGGTTGTTGATTTGCTCTTGATATGTAGTGATTAGTACTTGTTTCTATAGGCTGATATTTTGCTCTTTATATGCAGTGGTTAGTGCTTGTTTCTATAGGTTGTTGTTTTGCTATTTATATGAAGTGATTAGTATGTGTTTCTATAGGCTGATATTTTGCTCTTTATATGCAGTGGTTAGTACTTTTTTCTACAGGTTGATGTTTTGCTGTATATATGCAGTGGTTAGTACTTGTTCCTATAGGTTGATGCTTTGCTCTTTATATGCAGTGGTCCATACTTTTTCCTATAGGTTGATGTTTCTCTTTTTATATGCAGTGGTTAGTACTTGTTCCTATAGCTTGTTGTTTTGCTCTTTATATGCAGTGGTTAGTACTTGTTCCTATAGGTTGATGCTTTGCTCTTTATATGCAGCGGTCAGCCCTTGTTTCTATAGGCTGATATTTTGCTCTTTATATGCAGTGGTTAGTACTTGTTTCTATAGGTTGATGTTTCTCTCTTTATATGCAGTGGTTAGTACTTGTTCCTATTGGTTGTTGTTTTGCTCTTTATATGCAGTGGTTAGTACTTGTTCCTACAGGTTGATGTTTTGCTCTTTATATGCAGTGGTCAGCCCTTGTTTCTATAGGCTGATATTTTGCTCTTTATATGCAGTGGTTAGTACTTGTTTCTATAGGTTGTTGTTTTGCTCTTTATACGCAGTGGTTAGTACTTGTTTCTATAGGTTGATGTTTCTCTTTTTATATGCAGTGGTTAGTGCTTGTTTCCATAGGTTGTTGTTTTGCTCTCTATATGCAGTGGTTAGTATTTGATTCTACAGGTTGTTGTTTTGCTCTTTATATGCAGTGGTTAGTACTTGTTCCTACAGGTTGATGTTTTGCTCTTTATATGCAGCGGTCAGCCCTTGTTTCTATAGGCTGATATTTTGCTCTTTATATGCAGTGGTTAGTACTTGTTTCTACAGGTTGTTGTTTTGCTCTTTATACGCAGTGGTTAGTACTTGTTTCTATAGGTTGATGTTTCTCTTTTTATATGCAGTGGTTAGTGCTTGTTTCTATAGGTTGTTGTTTTGCTCTCTATATGCAGTGGTTAGTATTTGATTCTACAGGTTGATGTTTTGCTCTTTATATGCAGTGGTTAGTACTTGTTCCTATAGGTTGTTGATTTGCTCTTGATATGTAGTGATTAGTACTTGTTTCTATAGGTTGATGTTTCTCTCTTTATATGCAGTGGTCAGTACTTGTTCCTATAGGTTGATGTTTCTCTTTATATATGCAGTGGTTAGTACTTGTTCCTATAGCTTGTTGTTTTGCTCTATATATGCAGTGGTTAGTACTTGTTCCTATAGGTTGATGCTTTGCTCTTTATATGCAGCGGTCAGCCCTTGTTTCTATAGGCTGATATTTTGCTCTTTATATGCAGTGGTTAGTACTTGTTTCTATAGGTTGATGTTTCTCTCTTTATATGCAGTGGTTAGTACTTGTTCCTATTGGTTGTTGTTTTGCTCTTTATATGCAGTGGTTAGTACTTGTTCCTACAGGTTGATGTTTTGCTCTTTATATGCAGCGGTCAGCCCTTGTTTCTATAGGCTGATATTTTGCTCTTTATATGCAGTGGTTAGTACTTGTTTCTATAGGTTGTTGTTTTGCTCTTTATACGCAATGGTTAGTACTTGTTTCTATAGGTTGATGTTTCTTTTTATATGCAGTGGTTAGTGCTTGTTTCTATAGGTTGCTGTTTTGCTCTCTATATGCAGTGGTTAGTATTTGATTCTACAGGTTGATGTTTTGCTCTTTATATGCAGTGGTTAGTACTTGTTCCTATAGGTTGTTGATTTGCTCTTGATATGTAGTGATTAGTACTTGTTTCTATAGGTTGATGTTTCTCTCTTTATATGCAGTGGTCAGTACTTGTTCCTATAGGTTGATGTTTCTCTTTATATATGCAGTGGTTAGTACTTGTTCCTACAACTTGATGTTTTGCTCTTTATATGCAGCGGTCAGCCCTTGTTTCTATAGGCTGATATTTTGCTCTTTATATGCAGTGGTTAGTACTTGTTTCTATAGGGTGATGTTTCTCTCATTATATGCAGTGGTTAGTATTTGTT
This sequence comes from Hyla sarda, assembly GCF_029499605.1. Classification (NCBI taxonomy): domain Eukaryota; kingdom Metazoa; phylum Chordata; class Amphibia; order Anura; family Hylidae; genus Hyla; species Hyla sarda. The sequence continues at coordinate 13,203,965 of NC_079190.1, read as the reverse complement.
TCTATAGGTTGTTGTTTTGCTCTTTATATGCAGTGGTTAGTACTTGTTTCTATAGGTTGTTGTTTTGCTCTTGATATGTAGTGATTAGTACTTGGTTTTTATAGGCTGATATTTTGCTCTTTATATGCAGTGGTTAGTGCTTGTTTGTATAGGTTGTTGTTTTGCTCTTAATATGCAGTGGTTAGTATTTGTTTCTACAGGTTGATGTTTTGCTCTTTATATGCAATGGTTAGTACTTGTTTGTATAGGTTGATGTTTTGTTTGTTATATGCAGCGGTCCTGTTGCTGGTTAGTACTTGTTATACCACAATCTTGTAGTCTTTAGCCACTTTCACCAGGTTTGTAGGTAAAAGCCTAACAGTTCAGAGTTACCTGTGTATTCCTACCCAGTTCGCGGCCAGTATTCGATCACTCACACCATAGAACTTCTAAATTGCAGCTTTTTGGAAAAATCTGTCCCAGCGTGTTTCGTCATTGGTATGTATCCTCAGGGGATATGCACTGTGCTACAATCTCTCCTACTGTGCGCAGCGCTCATTTTGTCAATAGAAACTTTACAGCAGTGTTTTTCCAAAACAGTGTCTCCAGCTGTTGCAAAACTACAACTCCCAGCATGCCCGGACAGCCAACGGCTGTCCGGGCATGCTAGGAGTTGTAGTTTTGCAACAGCTGGAGATACACTGTTTTGGAAAACACTGCTTTACTGAATATGACGATTTGGGGGTCTCATGGTTTCGCGGGCACATACTATGTCGAATTTTTCCTGACCTGGACCCCGTACCTTTCTGTTACTTTAATTTATTGGTTTGCTCGCATTTCTCGGATGTCTCGCCGCCCTCGTCATTTATCTTTCGGACGTTCTTGGCAATCTATCCAGTTATTTTTAGATGTTTTTCCCGATGTCTTGAAACAACTTGCAAACTGATCCGCAGGAAGTTCTCTTCTCCTCTATTGTGGAGACGGAATTTTTTTAATTCTATCGTGCAACGTCCTTGTGAGGGGGAAAGTGAGCAAAAAATGGTGGGCGGGGGTGGTCACCTGTATTAACCCCTAAATGTCCTTTATTATATCCAAGGACCATTCCTTAAGATCTTTAGTCAAGTATTGATTGGTAGGGGACCCCTGGCGATCGCTCACCTACTCTTTTTTATTGTGGACACAGGCGGCTATGATGGTGCTGCAGCCTCGTCTCTTTTAAGTAAATGGAACTAAACTGCAAAACCAGACATGGGCCTGTGACACTTTTTTTTAACCATGATTTTCAAAAACTTAAAAAACGCAGCAAAAAACACAAGGTGTAAACACGGCCTCAGAGAAGGTGTATAACTACTAGATATCCTGATCCTATAGAGAAAACAGCAGCAGTATACAGATAGAGGGGTGGTGTATAACTACTATATATCCTGATTAGAGATGAGCGAACTTACAGTCAATTCGATTCGTCACGAACTTCTCAGCTCGGCGGTTGATGACTTTTCCTGCGTAAATTAGTTCAGCCTTCAGGTGCTCCGGTGTGCTGGAAAAGGTGGATACAGTCCTAAGAAAGAGTCTCCTAGGACTGTATTCACCTTTTCCAGCCCACCGGAGCACCTGAAAGCTGAACTAATTTATGCAGGAAAAGTCAACTGCCGAGCCGAGAAGTTCGTGACGAATCGAATTTACTGAAAGTTCGCTCATCTCTAATCCTTATCCCATAGAGATAGCAGCAGCAGTATACAGATAGAGCTAGGGGAAGGTGTATAACTACTATATATCATGATATCATAGAAATAGCAGCAGTATACAAATAGAGCTGGAGAGGAGGTGTATGACTACTATATATCCTGATCCCATAAAGATAGCATCAGCAGTATACAGACATAGGGGAGGGGAGGTGTATAACTACTATATATATTGATCCCATAGAGATAGTGGCAGCAGTATACAGATAGAGCTAGAGGGGAGGTGTATAACTACTATATATCCTGATCCTTTGGAGCTAGCAGCAGCAGTATATAGATAGAGCTGGAGGAGAGGTGTAAAACTACTATATATCCTGATTCCATAGATAGTAACAGTATACAGATAGAGCTGGAGGGGAGGTGTAGAACTACTAAATAGTCATGGCCGTAAATATTGGCACAGGAAAGGATTGCAGTAACACACATTTTGCTATACACATGTTTATTCCCTTTGTGTGTATTGGAATTAAACCAAAAAAAGGAGGGGAAAAAGCAAATTGGACATAATGTCACCAAACTCCAAAAATGGGCTGGACAAAATTATTGGCACCCTTAAAGGGGTACTCTGGTAGAAAACTTGTTTTTTTTAATCAACTGGTGCCAGAAAGTTAAACAGATTTGTAAATTACTTCTATTAAAAAAAATCTTAATCCGTCTAGTATTTATTAGTGGCTGTATATACTACAGAGGAAATTCTTTTCTTTTTGGATTTATTTTCTGTTACGACCACAGTGCTCTCTGCTGACACCTCTGTCCATGTCAGTAACTGTCCAGACCAGGAGAAATCCCCATAGCAAACATCTGCTGCTCTGGAGAGTTCCTAAAATGGACAGAGATGTCAGCAGAGAGCACTGTGGTCGTGACAGAAAAGAAATCCAAAAAGAAAAGAATTTCCTCTGTAGTATACAGCCACTAATAGGTAATGGAAGGATTAAGAATTTTTAATAGAAGTCATTTACAAATCTGTTTAACTTTCTGGTACCAGTTGATTTAATAAAAAAAAAAAAAAAATTCCACCGGAGTACCCCTTTAACTTAATATTTGGTTGCACATCCTTTGGAAAAATAAATGAAATCAGTGGCTTCCTATAACCATCAATAAGCTTCTTACACCTCTCAGCCGGAATGTTGGACCACTCTTCCTATAACCATCAATAAGCTTCTTACACCTCTCAGCCGGAATGTTGGACTCTTCCTTTACAAACTGCTCCCGGTCTCTTATTGGACGGCGCCTTTTCCCAACAGTAATTATAAGATCTCTCCACAGGTGTTCAATGGGATTTAGATCTGGACTCATTGCTGACACTTCAGAACTCTCCAGCGCTTTGTTGTCATCCATTTCTGGGGCTTTTTGACGTATGTTTGGGGTCATTGTTCTGCTGGAAGACCCAAGATCTCGGACACAAACCCAGCTTTCTGACACTGGGCTGTACAGTGCGACCCAAAATCCATTGGTAATCCTCAGATTTCATGATGTCTTGTACACATTCAAGGCCCCCAGTGCCAGAGGCAGCAAAACAACCCAAAACATCACTGACCTCCACCATATCTCACTGTAGGTCCTGTGTTCTTTTCTTTGTAGGCCTCATTCCGTTTTCGGTAAACAGTAGAATGATTTGCTTTACCAAAAAGCTCTATCTTGGTCTCATCTGTCCACAAGACATTTTCCCAGAAGGATTTTGGTTACTCAAGTTCATTTTGGCAAAATGTGGTCTTGCTTTTTTATGTCTCTGTGTCAGCAGTGGGGTCCTCCTGGGTCTCCTCCATAGTGGGGTCCTCCTGGGTCTCCTCCATAGTGGGGTCCTCCTGGGTCTCCTCCATAGTGGGGTCCTCCTGGGTCTCCTCCATAGTGGGGTCCTCCTGGGTCTCCTCCATAGTGGGGTCCTCCTGGGTCTCCTCCATAGTGGGGTCCTCCTGGGTCTCCTCCATAGTGGGGTCCTCCTGGGTCTCCTCCATAGTGGGGTCCTCCTGGGTCTCCTCCATAGTGGGGTCCTCCTGGGTCTCCTCCATAGTGGGATCCTCCTGGGTCTCCTCCATAGTGGGGTCCTCCTGGGTCTCCTCCATAATGGGGTCCTCCTGGGTCTCCTCCATAGTGGGGTCCGCCTGGGTCTCCTCCATAGTGCGGTCCTCCTGGGTCTCCTCCATAGTGGGGTCCTCCTGGGTCTCCTCCATAATGGGGTCCTCCTGGGTCTCCTCCATAGTGGGGTCCTCCTGGGTCTCCTGCATAGTGGGGTCCTCCTGGGTCTCCTCCATAGTGGGGTCCGCCTGGGTCTCCTCCATAGTGGGGTCCTCCTCGGTCTCCTTCATAGTGGGGTCCTCCTGGGTCTCCTCCATAGTGGGGTCCTCCTGGGTCTCCTCCATAGTGGGGTCCTCCTCGGTCTCCCCCATAGTGGGGTCCTCCTGGGTCTCCCCCACAGTGGGGTCCTCCTGGGTCTCCTCCACAGTGGGGTCCTCCTGGGTCTCCTTCCATAGCGTTTCATTTCATTTAAATGTCGATGGATAGTTCGCGCTGACATGATGCTCCCTGAGACTGCAGGACAGCTTGAATATCTTTGGAACTTGTTTGGGGCTGCTTATCCACCATCCAGACTATTCTGCGTTGACACCTTTACCCAATTTTTCTCTTCCGTCCACGCCCAGGGAGATTAGCTACAGGGCCATGGGTTGCAAACTTCTTGATAATGTTGCACCCTGTGGACAAAGGTAAATCTAGATCTCTGGAGATGGACTTGTAACCTTGAGATTGTTGATATTTTTCCACAATTTTGGTTCCCAAGTCCTCAGACAGTTCTCTTCTCCTCTTTCTGTTGTCCATGCTTAGTGTGGCACACACAGACACACAATGCAAAGACTAAGTGAACTTCTCTCCTTTTTATATGGTTTCAGGTGTGATTTTTATATTGCCCACACCTGTTACTTGCCCCAGGTGAGTATAAAAGAGCATCACATGCTTGAAACAATCTTATTTTTCCACAATTTTGTAAGGTGCCAATAATTTTGTCCAGACCATTTTTGGAGTTTGGTGACATTATGTCCAATTTGCTTTTTTTCCTCCTTTTTTGGTTTAGTCCCAATACACACATGGGGAATAAACATGTGTATAGCAAAACGTGTGTTACTGCAATCCTTTTCTGTGAGAAATACTTCATTTTCTAAAAAAAAAATTCAGGGGGGCCAACATTTACGGCCATGACTGTATATGCTTATCCTATAGAGATTGTAGCAGTATACAGATAGAGCTGAAGGAGAGTTGTATAACTACCACATTTCTTGATCCCATAGAGATAGCAGCAGCAGTATACAGACAGAGCTGGAGGGAGGTGTATAACTACTATATATATATATATATATATATATATATATATATATATATACTGATCCCATAGAGATAGCAGCAGCAGCAGTATACAGACAGAGCTGGAGGGAGGTGTATAACTACTATATATATACTGATCCCATAGAGATAGCAGCAGCAGCAGCAGTATACAGATAGAGCTGGAGGGAGGTGTGTAACTACTTTATATATACTGATCCCATAGAGATAGCAGCAGCAGTATACAGATAGAGCTGGAGGGGTAAAGTCTGGGAGCTAGCAAGAGCAATCTGAAAGGTAATAATGTCATCCTGTAGTTCACAGGACTGACCTATTCCTCTGACATGTTAAACAGTTGGTCAGGCGGGTGATCACATGACCCAGTTACAGTAATAAAACACATGGATGCACCTGTGCTGGAATTTAACAGACGGCGCTGTAGGACTAGTGATGGTGAGTGTGCATGATATGGAAAAACAGCAAACTGGAGTGCTTCTTTAATGCAAATCAATGAGTTGGGAAATTATTTAAAGGGGCCACTCACTATTACTATCAATAGTCCAGTCACAAGTTTATAAAATATTGAATAATAATGAGAAACGTTGGTATTATTCACATTGTCGTTCCCATTAAAGGGGGTATTCCAGGGGGGGGGGGGAATTATATCAACTGTCTCAAGAAAGTTAAACAGATTTGTAAATTACTTCTATTAAAAAATCTTAATCCTTTCAATAATTATCAGCTGCTGAAGTTGAGTTGTTGTTTCCTTTCTGGCAAAAGTGCTCTCTGCTGACATCTCTGCTTGTCTCGGGAACTGCACAGAGTAGAAGAGGTTTACTATGGGGATTTGCTTCTAAATTGGGCGGTTCCCGAGACACGTGTCATCAGAGAGCACTTAGACAGAAAAGAACAACTCAACTTCAGAAGCTCATAAGTACTGAAAGGATGAAGATTTTTTAATAGAAGTAATTTACAAATCTGTTTAACTTTCTGGAGTCAGTTAATATTTAAAAAAAAGGTGTTTTTTTCCAGGATAACCCCTTTAAGTCCCAGGAAAGAGCTGGGGGCTTATGATCTCTGAGGGGGGGATTTTCTCTTGTGTTCACTGTTGCCCCCTGCTGGGTAATGAACTGTATTGCACTGTGGTAATAAGTAACCAGGCACCAGCACAAGCATTTGGAAGGAGGATGGGAGAAGACGCTGATCGCATAGTAGATGATCTATAATAATTTGCACAAACTGTTCAGATGTAGCAGAGCTAAGGTTGACACTTGGTAATGCAAAGTGATACCACAATGTGTCATCTATGGTTTTGCATAGGACTGCAGGTAAATCTACCGTACTGTACTGTAATAGCTCAGAAGTTATACACATGCTCAGGAGGTAAAGCGACATGACACATTCAACTCTGCTTCATCCATAGAGATAGGAGCAGTATACAGATAGAGCTGAAGGGGAGGTGCATAACTACTATATATGCTTATCCTATCGAGATTGTAGCAGTATACAGATAGAGCTGAAGGGGAGGTGTAGAACTACCACATTTCTTGATCCCATAGATATAGCAGCAGCAGTATACAGATAGAGCTGGAGGGAGGTGTATAACTACTATATAGTCTGATCCCATAGAGATAGCAGCAGCAGTATACAGAGAGAGCTGGAGGGGAGGGGTATAACTACGATATATCCTGATCCCATAGAAATAGCAGCAGTATACAGATAGAGCTGAAGGGGAGAAGCATAACTACTATATATGCTTATCCTATCGAGATTGTAGCAGTATACAGATAGAGCTGAAGGGGAGGTGTAGAACTAACACATTTCTTGATCCCATAGATATAGCAGCAGCAGCAGTATACAGATAGAGCTGGAGGGGAGGTGTTTATCTACTATATATCCTGATCCCATAGAGATAGCAGCAGTATACAGATAGAGCTAGGGGAAGGTGTATAACTACTATATATAATGATATCATATAAATAGCAACAGTATATAGATAGAGCTGGAGGGGAGGTGTATTACTACTATATATATCCTGATCCCATAAAGATAGCAGCAGTATACAGATAGAGCTAGGGGAAGGTGTATAACTACTATATATAATGATATCATATAGATAGCAACAGTATATAGATAGAGCTGGAGGGGAGGTGTATTACTACTATATATCCTGATCCCATAAAGTTAGCAGCAGCAGTATACAGATAGAGCTGGAGGGGTGGAGTCTGGGAGCAATCTGAAAGGTAATAATGTCATCTTGTAGTTCACAGGACACACGATAGGCTTAGGTCAGTGTTTCCCAACCAGGGTGTCCGGGCATGCTGGGAGTTGTAGTTTTGCAACAGCTGGAGGCACCCTGGTTGGGAAACATTGGCTTAGGTACACTGGCTTAGGAACAACAGCAGCTCAGCAGGCAGTCTCTGACAATAGACTGAGATACAGCAGTTCTGCAGACTGTATCCAAAATTATAGGCTTAGATACAGACTTGGCACATTATAGGCTTAAATACACTGGCTCAGCAGCCAGTATCACCCATCTTAGGCTTAGATACACTAATTCAACACATGAAAGGCTCAGATACATCATTGTGTCAACAGAGTGTTACATGTGATAGGCTTAGATATGTCATGTCAGCAAATAGTACCACACATGATAGGTTTAGATACACTAGGCAGCTCTTATAGCACTTTACAAATACCGTATTTTCCGGCGTATAAGACGACTTTTTAACCCAAGAAAATGTTCTTATACGCCGGGGGTCGTCTTATACGCTGGGTGTCGTCTTATACGCGGGGGGTCGTCTTATACGCCGGGGGTCGTCTTATACGCCGGGGGTCGTCTTATACGCCGGGGGTCGTCTTATACGCCGGGGGTCGTCTTATACGCCGGGGGTCGTCTTATACGCCGGGGGTCGTCTTATACGCCGGGGGTCGTCTTATACGCCGGGGGTCGTCTTATACGCCGGGGGTCGTCTTATACGCGGGGGGTCGTCTTATACGCCGGGGGTCGTCTTATACGCCGGGGGTCGTCTTATACGCCGGGTGTCGTCTTATACGCGGGGTGTCGTCTTATACGCGGGGGGTCGTCTTATACGCCGGGGGTCGTCTTATACGCCGGGGGTCGTCTTATACGCCGGGGGTCGTCTTATACGCCGGGGGTCGTCTTATACGCCGGGGGTCGTCTTATACGCCTGGGTCGTCTTATACGCTGGGTGTCGTCTTATACGCCTGGGTCGTCTTATACGCCGGGTGTCGTCTTATACGCCGGGGGTCGTCTTATACGCCTGGGTCGACTTATACGCCTGGGTCGTCTTATACGCCGGGGGTCGTCTTATACGCCGGGGGTCGTCTTATACGCCGGGGGTCGTCTTATACGCCGGGGGTCGTCTTATACGCCGGGGGTCGTCTTATACGCCGGGTGTCGTCTTATACGCCGGGGGTCGTCTTATACGCCGGGGGTCGTCTTATACGCCGGGGGTCGTCTTATACGCCGGGTGTCGTCTTATACGCCGGGTGTCGTCTTATACGCCGGGTGTCGTCTTACGCGCCGGGTGTCGTCTTACGCGCCGGGGGTCGTCTTACGCGCCGGGGGTCGTCTTACGCGCCGGGGGTCGTCTTATACGCCGGGGTCGTCTTATACGCCGGGGGTCGTCTTATACGCCGGGGGTCGTCTTATACGCCGGGGGTCGTCTTATACGCCGGGGGTCGTCTTATACGCCGGGGGTCGTCTTATACGCCGGGGGTAGTCTTATACGCCGGGGGTCGTCTTATACGCCGGGGGTCGTCTTATACGCCGGGGGTCGTCTTATACGCCGGGGGTCGTCTTATACGCCGGGGGTCGTCTTATACGCCGGGGGTCGTCTTATACGCCGGGGGTCGTCTTATACGCCGGGGGTCGTCTTATACGCCGGGGGTCGTCTTATACTCCGGTGTCGTCTTATACGCCGGGGGTCGTCTTATACGCCGGGGGTCGTCTTATACGCCGGGGGTCGTCTTATACGCTGGGGGTCGTCTTATATGCCGGGGGTCGTCTTATACGCCGGGGGTCGTCTTATACGCCGGGGGTCGTCTTATACGCCGGGGGTCGTCTTATATGCCGGGGGTCGTCTTATACGCCGGGGGTCGTCTTATACGCTGGGTGTCGTCTTATACACCGGTGTCGTCTTATACGCTGGGGGTAGTCTTATACGCCGGGGGTCGTCTTATACACCGGTGTCGTCTTATACGCCGGGGGTAGTCTTATACGCCGGGGGTCGTCTTATACGCTGGGGTCGTCTTATACACCGGGGGTCGAGATTAACTTCCCCCATCACATTCGGAACATCCTTGTGTCCTGAAAGATCTTTTTGGGACACAAGGATGTCCCAGTTACCTTTCTGTTAACTTTAAAAATGCAGGGGCCGCCGGGAGGTAGTGCATGCAGGGATTGATGTCACTGACATCCCGTGCGTGTGCCCATAGGAGCAGAGCGGAGCAGCAGGGACGCGCGGGCATGGTAAGTTACCAGCGGAACATCATCTTCAGTGCAACGACCACCGCTGAAGGAGGAGGAGGAGTGGTGGTCGGAGCACTGAAGTGGGGCAGTACACAGACATACAGCCTCCAGTCATACACTGTATATGGCTGAAGGCTGTATGTCTGTGGGGGAACTGTACTACCAAATACCGCCACACATGATCACATGACACTTAATACTACAATACACATACAATACATACATGATACAGTGACTATGCATCAACAGTACCCTACTGATCTTACACAATCCATTATACCGGATCTATATAATAGTGCCTTACAAGGAAAACATAATAAAGTACATACTATTACACAGAGAATGTATGACAGTACCAAATTGTTCCTAGATAGCACCGCCACACATGATCTATGTAATTGGGCCTAACAATGAGCACATACCATACATACTCGAGTATAAGCCGAGTTTTTCAGCACCATTCACACCATTTCAGCCCTTCTGCTCATCGGGAGGTTTCTGTCCTCCCTGAGCTCGCCCTCGGCTTATACTTGAGTGATGGGGGGAAAAAAATCGCAGGCATATCGGTGCGGGTGGCGAGGGGATGGGCCGGGCCGTCCATCGGCGCCCATCTATGCTGCAGGGACCGTCCGACTTCCAGTGGGGAGGGTGAGCCGGTCCAGGCCGTCTATCTTGACCGAGAGGCCCTCTTCTCTGCTCTGGGCCAGCCCTGGACTAGTGACGCTGCATTGACGCCGCCGTTCAGGGACGTCCGTGCGCAGTAGACGTCTGTGATGTCAGGGGCATCCCTATGCGGTGGCATCAATGGGGCGTCACTAGTCTGGGACCAGGCCGCAGCGGAGAAGAGGGCCTCTCGGTCAAGATGGACGGCCCGGACCGGCTCACCCTCCCCACTAGAAGTCGGACGGTCCCTGCAGCGATGCTGGACGGCTGCTAGAGAAGCACCGACAGATCTGCAACTGGGGAGTTGAGTAGAGAACAAGAGAGGGGGGTCTGGATGATGATATGGGGGGCAAGGGGCATCTGTATAATGGGGGGATGAGGGGGGTCTGGATGATGACAGGAGGGATGAGGGGGATATGTATGATGGGGGGATGAGGGGGGTCTGGATGATGACAGGGGGGTATGAGGGGGATCTGTATGATGGGGGGGATGAGGGGGTTCTGGATGATGACAGGGGGGTATGAGGGGGATCTGTATGATGGGGGGATGAGGGGGGTCTGGATGATGACAGGAGGGATGAGGGGGATCTGTATGATGGGGGGGATGAGGGGGGTCTGGATGATGACAGGAGGGATGAGGGGGATCTGTATGATGGGGGGGATGAGGGGGGTCTGGATGATGACAGGAGGGATGAGGGGGATCTGTATGATGGGGGGATGAGGGGGGTCTGGATGATGACAGGAGGGATGAGGGGGATCTGTATGATGGGGGGGATGAAGGGGTTCTGGATGATGACAGGAGGGATGAGGGGGATCTGTATGATGGGGGGGATGAGGGGGGTCTGGATGATGACAGGAGGGATGAGGGGGATCTGTATGATGGGGGGGATGAGGGGGATCTGTATGATGGGGGAATGAGGGGGGTCTGGATGATGTCAGGAGGGATGAGGGGGGGGGGGGGTCTCTGGATGATGACCGGGGGGGGGGGGGGGAATGATGTATTTCCCACCCTAGGCTTATACACGAATCAATAGGCTTTCCTGGGTTTTTGGGGTGAAATTAGGAGCCTCAACTTATATTCGGAATGGCAAATACTCGAGTATATACAGTAATACTTCCTTACAGTGCATACATTTGCTACAATGAATAAATAGCAGTACCATACTGTTCCTAAATAATACCCCTATATATGGTTTATAAAATACTGCCTTATAGTGAAGACATAATACTGCCATATATTACACAGTGCATACATATGACAATACCATACTTTTCCAAAATAAGATGATACATGATCTATATAATACTGCTATACATGATTTATATAATCCTGCCTAACAGTGAATACATGATGCCGCCAGTGCACACTTAGGATACAGTGAATGCAGAGCAGTACTGTAATGTCCCCTAAATAATATATGGGCTATATAATACTGCCTTTTAATACCGCTATACATAGCTTACATATTTCACAGTGAATACCCACTAGTACCATGCCGTTCCTATATAACACCGCCATATATCATCTATTTAAAACTGCCTTACAATGAACACATAATACCGCCATACTGTGCCTAAATAACATCAGCGCCATATAAGAGAACCATAGAGTGTCCAGATAATACATTCCAAAACTGCCCGCATAATAGTAAACTCTGTGGGATACATAATAGCGCCATTCATTGCATAAATAGCACCGCCATACTGTAGAGTACCACAGAACACTGACATAAGGGACTATATCAAAAAATGCCATATGGTGCTGAGTCGGGAGACCCCAAATCCTTGACCCTGATTGGCCGCCTGTATCCTTGTCCCCCCCGGGGTCTTTGAAGTCAGCGGGTTGTTTGCTCAGCTCTCGTATCTATAGGTGTTAATAAACTTTCCCATCCCGAGGCCTCCAGCAGATTGGACGTCTCCTACTGTGCCTTTAAGAAGAGATTTAAGGTGGATCCCAACAAATTACCTAGGTCCATTACAAAAGAAGCATCAGATGTCCATCCGCCCCACCCAACACCCCCGGCAAATAACACAGTAGGATGTGAAGCCCTTTGATACTACTACACAACCTCATGGAAAGGGGGGGGGGGGTGCTCTTTGTTGTTTTTTTTAGAAACCGGGAACACCTACACCCCCCCCCCCCCCCTCCCTTATATTGTCGCTTGGATGCAACATGGCTGCTTGAATGTTCTTACTATTCATATTCACTTTCCTTAAAGGGGTATTCCGCCCATAGCCATCTTATCCCCTATCCGAAGGATAGGGGATAAGATGTCTATGGGCGGAATACCCCTTTAAGGAAAGCGAATATGAATAGTTAGAACATTCAAGCAGCCGCGTTGCATAATAAGATGTCTATGGGCGGAATACCCCTTTAAGGAAAGTGAATATGAATAGTCAGAACATTCAAGCAGCCGCGTTGCATAATAAGATGTCTATGGGCGGAATACCCCTTTAAGGAAAGCGAATATGAATAGTTAGAACATTCAAGCAGCCGCGTTGCATAATAAGATGTCTATGGGCGGAATACCCCTTTAAGGAAAGTGAATATGAATAGTCAGAACATTCAAGCAGCCGCGTTGCATAATAAGATGTCTATGGGCGGAATACCCCTTTAAGGAAAGCGAATATGAATAGTTAAAACATTCAAGCAGCCGCGTTGCATAATAAGATGTCTATGGGCGGAATACCCCTTTTAATGGGGTATTCCAGGAAAAAAAATATTTTTATATATCAACTGGCTCCAGAAAGTTAAACAAATTTGTAAATTACTTCTATAATTATCAGCTGCTGAAGTTGAGTTGTTCTTTTCTGTCTGGCAACAGTGCTCTCTGCTGACATCTTTGTTTGTCTCGGGAACTGCACAGAGTAGAAGAGGTTTGCTATAGGGATTTGCTTCTACTCTGGACAGTTCCCGAGACAGGTGTCATCAGAGAGCTCTTAGACAGGAAAGAACAACTCAACTTCAGCAGCTCATAAATACTGAAAGGATTAAGATTTTTTTTAAAAGAAGTAATTTACAAATCTGTTTAAAGGGGTTATCCAGGAAAAAAACTTTTTTTATATATCAACTGGCTCCAGAAAGTTAAACAGATTTGTAAATTACTTCTATTAAAAAAATCTTAATCCTTTCAGTACTTATGAGCTTCTGAAGTCAAGGATGTTCTTTTCTGTCTAAGTGCTCTCTGATGACACGTATCTCAGGAACCGCCCAGTTTAGAAGAGGTTTGCTATGGGGATTTGCTTCTAAACTGGGCAGTTCCCGAGACAGGTGTCATCAGAGAGCACTTAGACAGAAAAGAGCAACCCTAACTTCAGAAGCTCATAAGTACTGAAAGTATTAAGATTTTTTAATAGAAGTAATTTACAAATCTGTTTAACTATCTGGAGCCAGTTGATATATATAAAAAAAAGTTTTTTCCTGGAATACCCCTTTAACTTTCAGGAGCCAGTTGAGATATATATAAAGTTTTTTCCTGGATAACCCCTTTAATGTTCCTGCACTGCAGTGTTGACTGACACACAGGCATCATGGCAGCTGAGAGTGAGCAGGAAGGTATACATACACAATGTATATACGCTATGCAGAGCGCTGGGGGACAACCCACATGGCTCCCGTATTAGCTAGTAACCAGGGCCGGCTCTGCCTTTAGGCAAAATAGGCAGCCGCCTGGAGCGCCCTCTTGATGGGGGCACCGCTCTGCCTGCTGCAAGAAAGTTAGACAACCAGCATCCGAACCACTTGCTCAGTCAGCAGCATGAGGAGGAGGTTTGTTACAGTGTGTCACCCCAGTAGTAAGGTGGGGCATGTCAAATGGGCGGGCCAATGGGCGGAGTCAAGGGGGCAGCAAAATTAGTTTTTGCCTAGGGTGGCAAAAATTCTGGCACCAGCCCTGCTAGTCACCCAGCTGAATAGGTACGCGAAGACTGAAAGTCACCTGATCTGTCTCCCCGGGCATTACCCAAATAAATATCAGAATGAGCAGGAGCGGGGGACGGTGCTCTGTGTGTTCCGGGCAAAGAATATATAGCTGCCCCTTGTGTTCAGAAACAGGGAAGTTTTGCTTAAAATGTCACAATTTAAGCCTAAGCTGCTAGTCAAATCTGCTTCTGGGAAAGTTGGGTGACAACCCATAATACGGCTGCCTATTATAGCTCTTGCGGGGTCGTCACCTGGCCTCTCTAGACAATTTGTAAGCTAAACAGCAGCAGCACTCTTTTTTTTTTTTCTCCTGTCTTGAATTAGAGCTGATACCTACAACGATATATTGTACGAGACTACAAGCTGTGAGAGCATGACATGGTCAGGATTGATATCCTACCCAACAGATCACTGCTAGGATCCTCGATCAGCTCAGCTGGGCCCACCTGTCTTCTGAGAGAAAGGATGTGTAATCTGTTGAGAGACAGCCTCTCTAGTGAGAGGAAGGTGTTGGCAGTCTCTCTACTGAGAGTAAGAAAGTGAAGTTTGTTCAGAAACAACCTCTGTAGTGAGAGGAAGGTGTAGGTAGTCTCTCTAAAGAGAGAAAGAGGGTGTAGTTTGTTTGAATATACTTTCTCTCATCCCTCGTGAGTCCCAGGGTAATTAACAATTATCTACATGCTTTGGGGGAAACCCCATCCGGAAAAAGCCCTCTGATTAGGGATTCACTAAAACTTAACTTTTATTGAAATAGTATTCCTAATAATAAATCATAGAAAACCACACGTGAAGTTAAAATTCTCAGTGCTGCTCACTTGCCACCAATTGTATATAGGGATCTATTAATAGAAGAATAAATTCCCCAGTGTTGGCGGTCCCTCACACCTTCCTAATAATTAAGCACTTTATGCATTTTAACTGGGCTTCCATCCATTATGTCCCATTATAAACATTTCTCTTAATATCTCTAATTATGGTGCTTTCAGAGTTCTAGGAGGTCTCTTTCTCGTGCCTTCCCTCTATATAGTAGCTATTGCACTCCTTGGATGTACGTGAAATATCACACTCATCTGCTTGATTGCTCTGTTTGTACGTTTATGGCATGGTGGCAGCACTGGCTAAAATCCTAACAGCCTCCCCGACGTTTCGCCATAACCTGACTTTGTCAAGGGTTATTGAGACTTAGTTTGTTTGAAGACAGCCTCTATAGTAAGAGGAAGGTGTAGGCAGTCCCTATACTGAGCGGAAGTGTAGTCTGTTGAGATCAAGCCTCTCTAGTGGGAGAAAGGAGTAGGCATTCTTTTACTAAGAAGGAAAAGTAGTCTCTTGAGAGTCAGTGAGAGAATGTGAAAGTAGTCTCTCTACTGAGAGGAAGGGAGTATGGTAGTTTGTTGAAAGCAAGCCTCTCTAGAGAGAGGAGGTGTAGGCAGTCACTCTGCTGAGAGAAGCCTTCAAATTTGCCTCTCCATGTGCTCAGAGGAGATTGCTGAGGACAGTTTGGGATGACATGGCTCCTGCTAGCAATATCAGGAACCAGTTTGGGATTTGTGGACTGTTTTCTGCCAAGAATTCCTATGCAGTGTCCTAAAATGCCAAATGCCCCTAGGGGAACATCATCATTGTCACCACACGAATGATACCGACATTAACTATCTCACTGCCCTTGCCCATCAGGGATTAAGTCATTTACCCTTTCTCTAGCCTAGACTACCAGGGAAGTTGGCACTAAACCTGTAACTCTCCTAGATGACTAGGAAGGTTGGTATTACCCACTGTCCTAGACCCCAGGATGTTATCAACTCCTTCACTACGATCAGCAGGTACGGCAAAATAAATGGTCCTATGTGTATATCCTCCTATGACAACACTCCCTGCCCCTGTACTGACAGATCAGTGTTATCCCGATGTGTACATGTAGGTAATTGTCCGTGTTACACCTATGTAATCGTGTTCTGTGTCTTGCACTAATCCTATTCTACATCCACCTGGTGTGACCGTAAAGTATACAAGATATCTAACCACCCCATAACAAATGTCTTCACACCGCGCTAACTACAATCTCTTTATGTGACTATTTTCACTGCCGGTAACATATATGCAAATATCTCTATACATTTCTAGTGCTAAGGTAGGACTGGGCCTAAGGGTGGATGTTCCCTGTGTGGTACCCTGCCCAATATTATGGACTATCCTACGGTATACAATGAAGTGCTGTACAGTACAGTGTCCCAAAAAAAGTACCAAAGATTGGTTAAATAACACTGCTATACAGCTCCCTAAATATCAATGCTATAGAGTGTCAATACTGACATTCACCACCAATCACTATACTGTACAGTGCCACATAAATAAGCCCGCCATATACAGTGAAAAATAATACCGTATAAACAGTGACCAAATAGTGCCACCATATGTTGGTCAAATAATACTGTCCATGCAGTAACTAAAATAATACTACCAATGCAGTGGCCAAAAAATACCACCATAAATTGACCAAATAATACAATCCATTCAATGACCAAAATAATACCACTATATTGTAACCCAATAAATCTGCAATACAGCCAATAATTCAACTACACAGTGAACAAATAACACTATACAGTGACCGAATAATGCCGCCTATACAGTGATCAAATAATAACACCAACACCATGACCATATACCATACAGTAACCAAATAATACTGCTAATACAGAGACTAAATAATACTGCTAATACAGAGACCAAGTAATAACACCCATACAGTGACCAAATATCATCACACAGTGCCCAAATGATACCACCCACACAGAAACCATATAGGACACCATACAGTAACCAAATAATACTGCAGGTACAAAATAATACCACTACACAGGTACAAAATAATACCATCACACAGTGACAAAATGATACCACCCACACAGAGACCATATAAGACACCATACAGCTAATACAGTGACTAAACAGGTACAAAATAATTCCAGCACACAGTGACCAAATAATACCGCCCATACAGTCACCAAATACCATCACACAGTGACCAAATAATACCACCCACACAGAGACCATATAAGACACCATACAGTCACCAAATAATACCGTCCATACAGTCACCAAACAATACCATCACACAGTGATCAAATAATACCACCCATACAGTCACCAAATAATACCATCACACAGTGACCAAATAATACCGCCCATACAGTCACCAAACAGTACCATCACACAGTGACCAAACAATACTATCACACAGTGATCAAATAATACCGCCCATACAGTCACCAAATAATACCATCACACAGTGACCAAATAATACCGCCCAAACAGTCACCAAATATCATCACACAGTGACCAAATAACACCGCCCATACAGTCACCAAACAATACCATCACACAGTGACCAAATAATACCATCACACAGTGACCAAATAATACAACCCATACAGTCACCAAATAATACCATCACACAGTGACCAAATACCGCCCCTACAGACACCAAACAAAACCATCACACAGTGATCAAATAATACCGCCCATACAG
Source organism: Hyla sarda (assembly GCF_029499605.1). Lineage (NCBI taxonomy): Eukaryota > Metazoa > Chordata > Amphibia > Anura > Hylidae > Hyla > Hyla sarda. The sequence continues at coordinate 13,186,324 of NC_079190.1, read as the reverse complement.
TCACTAAATAATACCATCACACAGTGATCAAATAATACCGCCCATACAGTCACCAAATAATACCGTCACACAGTAACCTAATAATACCGCCTATACAGTCACCAAATAATACCATCACACAGTGATCAAATAATACCGCCCATACAGTCACCAAATAATACCGTCACACAGTAACCTAATAATACCGCCTATACAGTCACCAAATAATACCATCACACAGTGATCAAATAATACCGCCCATACAGTCACTAAATAATACCATCACACAGTGATCAAATAATACCGCCCATACAGTCACCAAATAATACCGTCACACAGTAACCTAATAATACCGCCCATACAGTCACCAAACAATACCATCACACAGTGACCAAATAATACCGCCCATACAGTCACCAAACAATACCATCACGGTGACCAAATAATACCGCCCATACAGTCACCAAATAATACCATCACACAGTGACCAAATACCGCCCATACAGACACCAAACAATACCTTCACACAGTGATCAAATAATACCGCCCATACAGTCACTAAATAATATCATCACACAGTGATCAAATAATACCGCCTATACAGTCACCAAATAATACCATCACACAGTGACCAAATACCGCCCATACAGACACCAAACAATACCTTCACACAGTGATCAAATAATACCGCCCATACAGTCACTAAATAATACCATCACACAGTGATCAAATAATACCGCCCATACAGTCACCAAATAATACCGTCACACAGTAACCTAATAATACCGCCCATTCAGTCACCAAATAATACCATCACACAGTGACCAAACAATACCATCACAAATACATTATATCCTCTGTCTACATCATACTGCTATACAATTCAGATTCCTGGTTGTTGTCAGGCTACTGGTGGCGCCCCCTTCAGCAGCGGAGCTTCCGATGCAACGGAGCTGCACTCATAATTCTGCTGTTTGTCAGTGTAAGAATTTCTAGTTAAAATTTTTATATTTTTATCTTTAAAAAAAAATATATATATCATCTTATCTCACGATATAAAGAACTCTCCCAGCTGCTGTGACTGTCACGATACGGAGGATGGCACCGCCACATACAGGAGACACGTACAAAATAAATACTGCGAGTGCAGGGCGATAGAATAGCGAATGTTTATTATTCATACAGTCACCGCTCCTCGGGGACAGGGCAGAGCAGGACAGCTGTGAGGATGTAGCCAGATTCCTCTTCACCCAGATGTTACAGAGATGAGTTTGTCAGATGCTACAGCAGTGTTTCCCAACCAGCGTGCCTCCAGCTGTGGCAAAACTACAACTCCCAGCATGCCCGGACAGCCGAAGGCTGTCCGGGCATGCTGGGAGTTGTAGTTTTGCCACAGCTGGAGGAATGCTGGTCGGGAAACACTATGCTACAGAACTGAGTTGGTCAGACACAGCAGAGCTCACCGTGTCAGATGTAGCAGAGCTCTCCGGAAATGCTGGGAGTTGTAATTTTGCAACAGCTGGAGGCTCACTAATTCAGAAACACTGTGTTAGGGTAAAGCCAGACTAACTCGGCTCTGCTACATCTGTATTTGGTCAACTTCGGGCATGCTGGGAGTTGTAGTTTTGCAACAGCTGGAGGCACGCTGGTTGGGAAACACTGTGCTACAGAACTGAGTAGGTCAGATACAGCAGAGCTCATTGTGTCAGATGTAGCAGAGCTGTCTGGGAATGCTGGGAGTTGTAGTTTTGCAACAGCTGGAGGCACGCTGGTTGGGAAACACTGTGCTACAGAGCTGAGTAGGTCAGATACAGCAGAGTTCACCATGTCAGATGTAGCAGAGCTGTCCGGAAATGCTGGGAGTTGTAGTTTTCCCCAACCAGCGTGCCTCCAGCTGTGGCAAAACTACAACTCACAGCATTCCCGGACAGCTCTGCTACATTTGACACAGTGAGCTCTGCTGTATCTGACCAACTCAGCTCTGTAGCACAGTGTTTCCCGACCAGCGTGCCTCCAGCTGTGGCAACACTGTGCTACAGAGTTGAGTTGGTCAGATATAGCAGAGCTCACTGTGTCAGATGTAGCAGAGCTCTCCAGGAATGCTGGGAGTTGTAGTTTTGCAACAGCTGGATGCTCTCTAGTTGAGAAACACTGTGCTAAGCCAGACTAACTCGGCTCTGCTACATCTGTATTTGGTTAACTTCGAGCATGCTGGGAGTTGTAGTTTTGCAACAGCTGTAGGCACGCTTATTGGAAAACACTGTGCTACAGAGCTGAGTTGGTCAGATACAGCAGAGCTCACTGTGTCAGATGTAGCAGACCTGTCCGGGAATGATGGGAGTTGTAGTTTTGCAACAGCTGGAGGCTCATTAATTCAGAAACACTGTGTTAGGGTAAAGCCAGACTAACACGGCCCTGCTACATCTGTATTTGGTTTAATTGGGGCAAGCTGGGAGTTGTAGTTTTGCAACAGAGAGCTGAGTTTGTTATTGTGAAAAAGCAACATGATTTAGGTGCAGCAGAGCTGGCTGATACTTTGTTACACTAAACCAATCTTATTCTCTAAACTAGTGTTTCCCAACTAGGGTGCCTCCAGCTGTTGCAAAACGACAACTCCCAGTATGCCTCAAGTTGCAGTTGTGCAACAGCTGGAGGCACACTAGTTGGGAAACACTGCGCTCAAGAATGGAGGAGTTCCTATAAAGTGAGTTGAGCCGTATTTGTCTGTGTATAAGAAAGTCATGTGATTGACATGCCGGAAAGCTGAGTTGGACGGAGGCAGCCGAGCTGAGTTTGTTAAATAACACAGAGCTGATTTTTTTTAGATACATCGGTGTCAACCTATTTGTCATCATCAGGACTGAGATTATGTGACGTAACAGAGCTGAGTTTGTCATTGTGATTCATGTGCAGCAGAGCTGGCTGATACTTTGTTACACATAAATAAATCTTATTCTCTAAACTAGAATTTCCCAACCGGGGTGCCCCCAGCTGTTGCAAAACTACAACTCCTAGCATGCCCGGACAGCCTTCGGCTGTCCGGGCATGCTAGGAGTTGTAGTTTTGCAACAGCTGGAGGCACCCTGGTTGAAAACACAGGCTTAGATACAGTATCACATGACATAGGTTTAGATACTGCAGCTCAGCAGACAGTATCACATGTGATAGGCTTAGATACGGCAGCTTAGCAGCACATCAACCCTGTGGACTATTTTATAATGTTATTCATTTTAGTCAGGGTGCCTCCAGCTGTTGCAAAACCAGGGTGCCAATGCCTGTGTTTCCCAATCAGGGTGGCTCCAGCTGTTGCCAGCGGCTTTCCGGGCATGCTGTGAGTTTCTGTTTTGCAACAGCTGGAGGCCCTTTGGTTGGGAAACACAGGCTTAGATACAGTATCACACTTCATAGGTTTAGATACAGCAGCTCAGCAGACAGTATCAAACGTGATAGGCTTGGATACACTAGCTCAGCAGACAGTATCATACATCATAGGCTTAGATACAGCAGCTCAGAAGACAGTATCATACGTCATAGGTTTAGATACAGCAGCTCAGAAGATAGTATCATACGTGATAGGCTTAGATACAGCAGCTCAGCAGACAGTATCATTTGTCATAGGCTTAGATACAGCAGCTCAGAAGACTATCATACGTGATAGGCTCAGATACAGCAGCTCAGCAGACAGTATTATTCGTCATAGGCTTAGATACAGCAGCTCAGAAGACAGTATCACATGTCATAGGCTTAGATACAGCAGCTCACAGTATCATAAATGATAGGCTAAGATTCAGCAGCACAGAAGACAGTATCATACGTGATAGGCTTAGATACAGCAGCTCAGCAGACAGTATCATTCGTGATAGGCTTAGATACAGCAGCTCAGCAGACAGTATCACACGTGATGGGCTTAGATACGGCAGCTTAGCAGCACATTATCCCTGTGGACTATTTTATGTTTTTCATTTTGGCAATACAGATGAAGACTGTATAGTGTATCACACATTACAGACTTAGATACGCTGGCTCGGCAGACAGTATTACAAATAAAAGGCTTAGCAACTGTACACCAGCCCAGCAGGCAGTATCACACATTATAGATTTAGATACAGCAGCTCTGCAGACAGTATGACACATGATAAGCTTAGATACACAGCTCAGCAGACAGTATCACACATTACAGATTTAGATACACAGCTCAGCAGACAGTATGACACATGATAAGCTTAGATACACAGCTCAGCAGACAGTATCACACATTATAGATTTAGATACAGCAGATCTGCTAGGAGTTGTAGTTTTGCAACAGCTGGAGGCACACTGGTTGGATACCACAGCTCAAAGCAGATGCATGAAATCCTCAGCTCTGCTACATCCTATTACGTTACAGACTCTACAGAACATTGTAAATAAATAGATATTTTCTAACTATTTTCTATTGAAAATATTCCATATTTTTGCCAAACTTTTCCTTCACTCTTTTTCGTGCTGGTCCCTGATGTGTTTTACATAGGACTGCCAGTACAGCCGCACCATGTACTCTTTACTGGTGAGAGGAATGACGGATGGATCTCATTCATAACCCAGTCACATATAACAGAACACTGCAGGACCTGACAGGATCTCAGGACTGCGGATTATAACTTCATCCCGTCGGGGTCGCCTCACCATGGTGGGACAAGATGGGATGATAAGGAGATACATTGTTCTCTATAGCAATACTTCAATTCACATGGATAGATAGATAGATAGATATGAGATAGATAGATAGATATGAGATAGATAGATAGATATGAGATAGATAGATATGAGATAGATAGATATGAGATAGATATGAGATAGATATGAGATAGATATGAGATAGATAGATATGAGATAGATAGATAGATAGATATGAGATAGATAGATAGATATGAGATAGATATGAGATAGATATGAGATAGATATGAGATAGATATGAGATAGATATGAGATAGATAGATAGATATGAGATAGATAGATAGATATGAGATAGATATGAGATAGATATGAGATAGATAGATATGAGATAGATAGATATGAGATAGATATGAGATAGATATGAGATAGATATGAGATAGATAGATAGATATGAGATAGATAGATATGAGATAGATAAATATGAGATAGATAGATATGAGATAGATAGATAGATATGAGATAGATAAATATGAGATAGATAGATATGAGAGAGATAGATAGATAGATATGAGATAGATATGAGATAGATATGAGATAGATAGATATGAGATAGATAGATAGATATGAGATAGATATGAGATAGATAGATAGATATGAGACAGATAGATATGAGATAGATATGAGATAGATAGATAGATAGATATGAGATAGATAGATATGAGATAGATAGATATGAGATAGATAGATGGATATGAGATAGATAGATGGATATGAGATAGATGGATAGATAGATAAATAGATAGATGGATATGAGATAGATAGATATGAGATAGATAGATATGAGATAGATAGATAGATAGATATGAGATAGATAGATATGAGATAGATATGAGATAGATATGAGAGAGATAGATAGATGTGAGATAGATAGATGTGAGATAGATAGATGTGAGATAGATAGATATGAGATAGATAGATATGAGATAGATAGATATGAGATAGATAGATAGATAGATAGATAGATAGATGTGAGATAGATAGATGTGAGATAGATAGATAGATAGATAGATAGATATGAGATAGATAGATATGAGATAGATAGATATGAGATAGATAGATAGATAGATAGATAGATGGATATGAGATAGATGGATATGAGATAGATGGATATGAGATAGATATGAGATAGATATGAGATAGATAGATAGATATGAGATAGATGGATATGAGATAGATAGATATGAGATAGATGTGAGATAGATAGATAGATATGAGAGAGATAGATATGAGAGAGATAGATAGATAGATAGATAGATATGAGATAGATAGATAGATAGATGATAGATAGATATGAGATAGATAGATAGATATGAGAGAGATAGATAGATAGATATGAGATAGATAGATAGATGATAGATAGATATGAGATAGATAGATAGATATGAGAGAGATAGATAGATAGATATGAGATAGATAGATAGATATGAGATAGATATGAGATAGATAGATATGAGATAGATGGATATGAGATAGATAGATATGAGAGAGATAGATATGAGATAGATATATAGATAGATATGAGATAGATAGATATGAGATAGATAGATATGAGAGAGATAGATATGAGAGAGATAGTTAGATAGATAGATAGATAGATAGATGCTGATACCATGTGTCTTATTGTTTTTATATTTTGCACCTGTGCACTGACACTATGTACACTATTATTTTACACCATTTATAATACACATGCGATCGGCTCTGCTGATCATACGGTTTGAATAATATTCACAGGAACACACATGATGTACATTGATTATGAATAGATTTATCACTATATATTATTTGTATTTTGTTTACATATATGATGTCACCAATTATGTTAATGTCTGATGATGTCACTGATTGAGGGGAGTGTGTATTTAAACCCCTGTGTATCACTTGTATTCACTTGAAAATGGCGGTGAGAGACCGCTGAAACGTTGTCTCTATATCCCTGGAATAAAATAACACTTTATTGATTCACTACTTTGGTGTGCTGCCGTCATACTTTAACTATCAAGAGGAACCAGAGCACCGAGGTTCAATTGTGCCTGCACCCACCTCACCCAAGCTGGATGTGCTGCTTTATATGGACTTTATATATAGATAGATAGATAGATAGATAGATAGGAAGATAGATATGAGATAGATAGATAGATATGAGATAGATAGATATGAGATAGATAGATATGAGATAGATATGAGATAGATAGATATGAGATAGATATGAGATAGATAGATATGAGATAGATAGATAGATAGATAGATATGAGATAGATAGATATATATGAGATAGATAGATATGAGATAGATAGATAGATAGATATGAGATAGATATTGGATAGATAGATATGAGATAGATAGATATGAGAGAGATAGATATGAGATAGATAGATATATATGAGATAGATAGATATGAGATAGATAGATATGAGATAGATAGATATGAGATAGATATGAGGTAGATAGATATGAGAGAGATAGATAGGAGAGAGATAGAAGAGAGATAGATAGGAGAGAGATAGATAGGAGAGAGATATGAGAGATATATAGAAATATATGAGATAGATAGATATGAGATAGATAGATATAAGATAGATAGATAGATATGAGATAGATAGATATGAGATAGATAGATATGAGATAGATAGATATAAGATAGATAGATATGAGATAGATATGAGATAGATAGATATGAGATAGATAGATATGAGATAGATAGATATGAGATAGATAGATATGAGATAGATAGATAGATATAAGATAGATATGAGAGATAGATAGATAGATAGATATGAGATAAATAGATATGAGATAGATAGATATGAAATAGATAGATATGAGATAGATAGATAGATATGAGATAGATAGATAGATAGATAGATAGATATGAGATAGATAGATATGAGATAGATAGATATGAGATAGATAGATATGAGATAGATATGAGATAGATAGATATGAGATAGATAGATATGAGATGATAGATATGAGATAGATAGATAGATAGATATGAGATAGATAGATAGATAGATATGAGATAGATAGATAGATAGATATGAGATGATAGATATGAGATAGATAGATAGATAGATATGAGATAGATGTATAGATAGATAGATATATATGAGATAGATAGATTTTTTTCCCACTAATAAAGTTGTTTTAGGGCCTATTTTTGTGGGGGACAAGTTGTAATTTTCATTGGCGCACTTTGTTTTACCATATAATGTATGTAGGGATTAAAAAAATACAAAATTACGCAATTACAATAGGGTTAATGTGACATGATATCTCTATTCTATGCATCAGTACGATTCCGATGATATCAAACTTGGATAATGTGTCTCATTTTATGGTAAAAAAAAAAAAAATAATAATAATAAAAATAAAAAAAAGTCTAAAAAAAATATATATATTTTTTGATAATGTTCACTGCTGTTCTCACCACTATAACTTTTTTCTTTTTCCCCCTATAGAGCTGTGTTAGGGTTTATATTTTGCACCATGAGCGGTAGTTTATGACAGTACCACTTTGTGTAGTTCTGCCTTTTTTATCCTTTTTTTATTAAGTTTTTTTTTTTCTGGGACGCCATGTGACCAAAAATCAGCAATTTTGGCATTTGGAATTTTCTTTGCATTTACGTCGTTGACCGCGCGGGATCGGAAATGTCATAATTTAATAGTTCGGATAACGTGTCCTTAAAGTCGATGACAGGTTTTTGTAAGAAAAAGGCGTATGAACAGGACGTAGCAGGACGCCATTCCTGCCGCCATAGATCCGTCAGGACAGATTGGTTGTATCTAAGTCTGGTATGTGTGATACACTATGATACAATCCTCATCTATATTGCTAAAATGAATAAAATTATTAAATATAGTCCACAGGGATGATTCTAAGCTGCTGTATCTAAGCCTAGCACGTGTGATACTGTCTTCTGACCTGCTGTGTCTAAACCTATAACATGTAATACTGTATATAAGCCAGTGTTTCCCCATCAAAGGTGCCTCCAGCTGTTGCAAAACTACAACTCCCAGCATGCCCGGACAGCCGTTGGCTGTCCGGGCATGCTGGGAGTTGTAGTTTTGCAACAGCTGGAGGCACCCTGGTTAAAAAAAAAAATCAAGCAGATGTCTCTACAGTAAAACCAAATGTACAGTATCACACATGATAGGTTTAGATACACCAGCTCAAGAAACAGAATCACACATGATAGGCTTAGATGCATTGGCTCAGGAGACCGTATCACACGTGACAGGTTTAGATACAGTACCTCATAAGACAGTTTCACACATGATAGGTTTAGATACACTAGCTCAGGAGGCAGTATCACACGTGACAGGCTTACATACATCGGCTCAGGAGACAGATGAACATATGATAGCCTTAGATACACCAGCTCAGAAGACAGTATCACACATGATAGCCTTAGATACACCAGCTCAGAAGACAGTATCACACATGATAGCCTTAGATACACCAGCTCAGAAGACAGAAGAACATATTATAGGCGTAGATACACCAACTCAGGAAACAGTACCACACATGGTAGGCTTAGATACACCGGCTAAGGAAACAGTATCACAAACGATAAGTTTAGATACATGGCTCAGCAGACAGTATTACATATAATAGGCTTAGATACACTGACTCAGGAGATAGCATCACACATTAAAAGTTTAGATATAAAGACTCCACTAACAGTATAACACATAAAAGGCTTAGATACACTGGCTCAAGAAATAGTAACATACTTGATATAATCAGATACACGGCTCAGCAGACAGTATCACACATAATAGGCTTAGATGCACTGGCTTAGGAGATAGTATTACACTTGGTGAGTTCGGATATGTGGCTCAGCAGAAAGTATCACGCATAATAGACTTAGATACACTGGCTTAGAAGACAGTATCACACTTGGGGAGTTTAGATACATGGCGCTGCAGAAAGTATCACACAATAGACTTAGATACGCCTGCTCAAGAGATATCACACTGCATATGATTAAATACATGGCTTAGAAGACAGTATCCCACATAACAGGCTTAGATACACTGGCTTAGGAGATAGTATCACACTTGGTGAGTTCGGATACATGTCTCTGCAGAAAGTATCACACATAATAGACTTAGCTACACCTGCTCAATAGATAATATCACACTGCATATGATTAAATACATGGCTTAGAAGACAGTATCCCACATAACAGGCTTAGATACACTAGCTTAGGAGATAGTATCACACTTGGTGAGTTTGGATAAATGGATCTGCAGAAAGTATCACACATAATAGCCTTAGATACACCTGCTCAAGAGATAATATCACACTGCTTATGATTAGATACATGGCTTAGAAGACAGTATCACATATAACAGGCTTAGATACACTGGCTTGTGAGATAGTGTCACACTTGGTGAGTTCGGATACATGGCTCTGCAGAAAGTATTACACATAATAGACTTAGATACACCTGCTCAAGAGATAATATCACACTGCTTATGATTAGATACATGGCTTAGCAGACAGTATCCCACATAACAGGCTTAGATACACTGGCTTGGGAGATAGTGTCACACTTGGTGAGTTCGGATACATGGCTCAGCAGAAAGTATCACACATAATAGACTTAGATACACCTGCTCAAGAGATAATATCACACTGCATATGATTAGATGCATGGCTTAGCAGACAGTATCACACATAACAGGCTTAGATACACTGGCTTGGGAGATAGTGTCACACTTGGTGAGTTCGGATACATGGCTCTGCAGAAAGTATCACACACAATAGACTTAGATACGCCTGCTCAAGAGATAATATCACACTGCTTATGATTAGATACATGGCTTAGCAGACAGTATCACACATAACAGGTTTAGATACACCAGCTCAGGTGTCAGGGGAGTCTCGGAGCTCAGGTTTGGATTGGGTATTTGTACGGGGGTCCAGTATTTCTGGGGCCCGGTCCTGTACAGTGACCCCCCCTGTCGCCCCGTCGCCCCGTTCACACACTTGTGCGCCGACTGTAGACTTTAATCATGGCGGCATTTATTTTCAATTAGGGTGAAATTACAGAGCGGTGATGGCGGGGGTGGCTGGAGGCTTCACATGTTTGTAGTGATTAAAATAGATCCCACACCGGGTAATCCCCCCCACCCACAACGGGAGAGACCCTCCTTAATACCCCGGACACAATGTCCCCACTACGCACGCTGCTCTGCGCCCACCTCTAAAATCGCATCTCGGAATAAGAAAGCTTAAAATACATCATTTCAGAAGACAGTATCACACAACATAAGCTTAGATACAGCAGCTTAAAAAAAAAACCAGTATCACACATCGTAGGCTCAGATCAGTGTTTCCCAACCAGGGTGCCTCCAGCTGTTGCAAAACTACAACTCCCAGCATGCCCGGACAGCCAATGGCTGTCCGGGCATGCTGGGAGTTGTAGTTTTGCAACGGCTGGAGGCACCCTGGTTGGGAAACACAGGCTTGGATACAGGAACACATGTCATAGGTTTAGATACAGCAGACAGTATCACACGTGATAGGCTTGGATACGCCAGCTCAGCAGATAGTATCATACATCATAGGCTTAGATACAGCAGCTCAGAAGACAGTATCTCATGTCATTGGTTTAGATACTGCAGCTCAGCAGACAGTATCACACGTGATAGGCTTGGATACGCCAGCTCAGCAGATAGTATCATACATCATAGGCTTAGATACAGCAGCTCAGAAGACAGTATCTCATGTCATTGGCTTAGATACTGCAGCTCAGCAGACAGTATCACACGTGATAGGCTTGGATACGCCAGCTCAGCAGATAGTATCGTACATCATAGGCTTAGATACAGCAGCTCAAAAAACAGTATCTCATGTCAATGGCTTAGATACTGCAGCTCAGCAGACAGTATCACACATGATAGGCTTGGATACGCCAGCTCAGCAGATAGTATCGTACATCATAGGCTTAGATACAGCAGCTCAGAAGACAGTATCTCATGTCATTGGCTTAGATACTGCAGCTCAGCAGACAGTATCACACATGATAGGCTTGGATCTGCCAGCTGAGCAGACAGTATCATACGTCATAGGCTTAGATACAGCAGCTCAGAAGACAGTATCTCATGTCATTGGCTTAGATACTGCAGCTCAGCAGACAGTATCACACATGATAGGCTTGGATCTGCCAGCTGAGCAGATAGTATCATACATCATAGGCTTAGATACAGCAGCTCAGAAGACAGTATCTCATGTCAATGGCTTAGATACTGCAGCTCTGCAGACAGTATCACACGTGTTAGGCTTGGATATACCAGCTCAGCACAGTATCATACATCATAGGCGTAGATACTGCAGCTCAGAAGACAGTGTCATACATCATAGGCTTAGATACAGCAGCTCAGAAGACAGTATCTCATGTCAATGGCTTAGATACTGCAGCTCAGCAAACAGTATCACACGTGATAGGCTTGGATACACCAGCTCAGCAGATAGTATCATACGTCATAGGCTTAGATACAGCAGCTCAGAAGACAGTATCACACGTGATAGGCTTGGATACACTAGCTCAGCAGATAGTATAATACGTCATAGGCTTAGATACAGCAGCTCAGCATCACATGTGATAGGCTTAGATACAGCAATTCAGAAGACAGTATCTCATGTCATAGACTTAGATACTGCAGCTCTGACGACAGTATCACATGTGATAGGCTTAGATACAGCAGCTTAGCATGACATCATCCCTGTGGACTATTTTATTGTTATTCATTTTAGCCAGGGTGCCTCCAGCTGTTGCAAAACCAGGGTGCCTACTGAAGTGTGATACCGTGTCTTAGCCTGTGTTTCCCAACCAGGGTGGCTCCAGCTGTTGCCAACAGCTGGAGGCACCCTGGTTGGGAAACATTTGCTTAGATACAGTATCACATGTGATAGGTTTAGATACAGCAGCTCAGACTACAGTATCTCATGTCATTGGCTTAGATACAGCAGCTCAGCAGACAGTATCACACGTGATAGGCTTAGATACACTAGCTCAGCAGACAGTATCATATGTCATAGGCTTAGATACAGCAGCTTAGCAGACAGTATCACATGTGAAAGGCTTAGATACAGCAGCTTAGCAGACAGTATCACACGTGAAAGGCTTAGATACAGCAGCTTAGCAGACAATTTCACATGTGAAAGGCTTAGATACAGCAGCTTAGCAGCGCATCATCACTGTGGAAGGCTTAGATACAGCAGCTTAGCAGGCAGTATCACACGTGAAAGGCTTAGATACAGCAGCTTAGCAGACAGTTTCACATGTGAAAGGCTTAGATACAGCAGCTTAGCAGCGCATCATCACTGTGGAAGGCTTAGATACAGCAGCTTAGCAGACAGTATCACACGTGAAAGGCTTAGATACAGCAGCTTAGCAGACAGTTTCACATGTGAAAGGCTTAGATACAGCAGCTTAGCAGCGCATCATCACTGTGGAAGGCTTAGATACAGCAGCTTAGCAGACAGTATCACACGTGAAAGGCTTAGATACAGCAGCTTAGCAGACAGTATCACATGTGAAAGGCTTAGATACAGTAGTTTAGCAGACAGTATCACATGTGCAAGGCTTAGATACAGTAGCTTAGCAGCGCATCATCACTGTGGACTATTTTAGTATATTACAAATGTTAGCAATATATAGGAGGATTGTAGTTTGCATAGTGTTTCCCACATAACGGGCTTAGATACACTGGCTCGGCAGACGGTATTACGATGGAGAGGCACAGCCATTGTACACCGGCTCAGCAGACAGGAGCATGCATAATAGACTTAGATACACTGGAGCCTCACACCAGTATCGTATATTATAAAGTTACATACACAGTCCCAGCAGACAGTATCACACATGATAAGATTAGATACAATGGGTCCTCATGACAGTATAGCAAGTGATAGATTTGATACATTTACTCCTTATTGCAGTATCAGAGATGACAGGATTAGATACACTGGCACAGCAGACTGTAAAACACTAGACCAGTGGTCTCCAACCTGCGGACCTCCAGATGTTGCAAAACTACAACTCCCAGCATGCCCACACAGTCGTTGGCTGTCCGGGCATGCTGGGAGTTGTAGTTTTGCAACATCTGGAGGTCCGCAGGATGAAGACCACTGCAATAGACTAAGATGTACAACTAAACAACAGCATCACACATGATAAACTTCTATGTGGTGGCTCAGAAGACAAGTATCACACATGCTAGGCTTAGATACACCAGCTCCTCATTACAGTATAGTATGTTGGGCTTAGATACACTGGTATCATTATTGACAGGATTAGGTATTCAACTAAAGCACCACACGATCAGCTTAGATACATTGGCTCAGTGGTACACGGTCTCTGGTGACAATCCTGGAGATTACACCTGGTCCATATACAGGATAACAAGTGTGGGGGTCACAGGAACCATAGAAACACCTGACGGGGTCACCTGATGGGGTCACATGATGGTGTCACCTGACCGGGTCACATGATGGTGTCACCTGACGGGGTCACATGATGGGGGGCCTGTACCTGTAGGTAAGGTGGTGGGGCTGCAGACCTGGGGGCCCCTATGATCTCAGAGCTGAGCCATCACCATGTCCCCCTCCCCACAGACCCCTCTGTAATCATTACCTCTCATTGTCCTCAGTTATTGTTCTGCCCCATTATCTCCATTCTCTCTCCTGCTCCTCTTCATCCCCCCTGAGCCGGATCCATCACTTTCACTGCTGCCCAGGGAGAGTCCATTATTCATGTACCCGGCATTGTCCCTGTACTCACAGCTCCTCACATCTATCTATACACAATCCAGGAGATAGATAGATATATATGGTATCTTTCTATCTATCTATCTATCTATCTATCTCATCTCTATATATCTCATATCTATCTATCTCATATCTATCTATCTATCTATCTCATATCTATATATCTCATATCTATCTATCTCATATCTATCTATATATCTATCTCATATCTATCTATCTATCTCATATCTATCTATCTCATATCTATCTATCTATCTATCTATCTCACATCTATCTATACACAATCCTGGAGATATATATATATATATATATATATATATATATATATATATATATGGTATCTATCTATCTATCTCATATCTATCTATCTATCTCATATCTATCTATACACAATCCTGGAGAGATATATATATATATATATATATATATATATATATATATATATGGTATCTATCTATCTATCTCATATCTATCTATCTATCTCATATCTATCTATCTCATATCTATCTCATATCTATCTATCTCATATCTATCTATCTCATATCTATCTATCTATCTATCTATCTCATATCTATCTATCTATCTCATATCTATCTATACACAATCCTGGATAGATATATATATATATATATATATGGTATCTATCTCATATCTATCTATCTATCTATCTATCCATCCATCTATCTCATATCTATCTATACACAATCCTGGAGATAAATATATGGTATCTCTCTATCTATCTCATATCTATCTATCTGTCTCATATCTATCTATCTATCTATCTCATATCTATATATCTCATATCTATCTATCTCATATCTATCTATCTCATATCTATCTCATATCTATCTATCTCATATCTATCTATCTATCTCATATCTATCTCATATCTATCTCATATCTATCTATATATCTATCTCATATCTATCTATCTATCTCATATCTATCTATCTCATATCTATCTATCTCATATCTATCTATCTATCTCATATCTATCAATCTCATATCTATCTATCTCATATCTATCTATCTCATATCTATCTATCTTTCTCATATCTATCTATATATAATATCTATCTATCTCATATCTATCTATCTCATATCTATCTATCTCATATCTATCTATCTATCTCATATCTATCTATATATAATATCTATCTATCTCATATCTATCTCATATCTATCTATCTCACATCTAAAAGAGCTATAAGTTAGATAATAATGATAGATGAGATAGATATGAGATAGATAGATAGATATGAGATGAGATAGATAGATAGATAGATAAATAGATAGATATGAGATAGATAGATAGATATGAGATAGATATATATGAGATAGATATATATGAGATAGGTAAATAGATATTGAGCTTGAGAAAGGCGACGAAGAGGTCGCAGAAACGTTGCTCTGTCTGCACTGATGCAATAAACCACAAACCTTTTTTGCACCGTATACTTTGTGTGCTGCTGCTTCTTTGGATTTAGATAGATAGATAGATAGATGATAGATAGATAGATAGATAGATAGATAGATAGATAGATATGAGATAGATAGATATGAGATAGATAGATGATAGATAGATAGATATGAGATAGATAGATGAGATAGATAGATAGATATGAGATAGATGATAGATAGATAGATATGAGATAGATGATAGATAGATAGATAGATAGATAGATAGATATGAGATAGATAGATATGAGATAGATAGATAGATATGAGATACATAGATAGATGATAGATAGATATGAGATAGATAGATAGATGATAGATAGATATGAGATAGATATGAGATAGATAGATAGATATGAGATAGATAGATGATAGATAGATATGAGATAGATAGATAGATAGATAGATATAAGATAGATAGATAGATATGAGATAGATAGATAGATAGATAGATATGAGATAGATAGATAAATATGAGATAGAGAGATAGATAGATATGAGATAGATAGATGATAGATAGATATGAGATAGATAGATAGATAGATAGATAGATATGAGATAGATAGATATGAGATAGATAGATAGATAGATAGATAGGAGATAGATAGGAGATAGATAGATAAATATGAGATAGAGAGATAGATAGATAAATATGAGATAGATAGATATGAGATAGATAGATAGATATGAGATAGATAGATATGAGATAGATAGATAGATAGATATGAGATAGATAGGTATGAGATAGATAGATATGAGATAGATAGATAGATATGAGATAGATAGATATGAGATAGATAGATAGATATGAGATAGATAGATATGAGATAGATAGATATGAGATAGATAGATAGATATGAGATAGATAGATAGATAGCTATAGAAAGGAGATAGATATAGATAGGAGAAATATAGATATACATAGATGGATAGGTATTAAATAAAAATATATAAATATAATAAATGATAGATATTAATATAAACAATAAATACTAGATAGAGTATAATAAAGTATATAACAGATATAACAATATTATTAGAGAGATAGACAGGAGGTGATCACAATCATATCAGTAATAATAAGAACCCTGTATACATCTAGCAGTGATGCCCCCTCCTGTATCTCCTGGCACTATACAGGACATTATCCGGGACTCCTCATCCTCTCACCCCAGAGATTATTCTCAGGTCCCAGCGATCACATCTCAAAAACCTCCCAAAAGAGCAGGAAAGGAGCAGAAGAACTCACCATGATGTCTGCACCAGAGACAGCTCAGTCCTGAAGATAGAGACGACTTCTGGGGAAGAAGGGTCCTCCAAGACCTGCAGGCAACAACGAAGACTCCACCAGACCACCAGGCCAACAATAAAGACTCCACCAGACCACCAGGCCAACAATGAAGACTCCACCAGGCCAACAATGAAGACTCCACCAGACCAACAATGAAGACTCCACCAGACCACCAGGCCAACAATGAAGACTCCACCAGACCACCAGGCCAACAACGAAGACTCCACCAGACCACCAGGCCAACAACGAAGACTCCACCAGACCACCTGTAAGTCCAGATAGTGGTAATAGAGGGTAGATCCAGAGAGGAGGGAGAGCACCCAGCAGCTCTATACTGAGGAGCAGAGCACCCTGCAGCACACACCAGCTCTATACTGAGGAGCAGAGCACCCTGCAGCACACACCAGCTCTATACTGAGGACCAGTTCCTTCTCTATACTGTATAGCAGGACCAGTCCCAGCTCTATACTGGTGGAGCAGGATCAGTCCCAGCACTGTACTGGTGGAGCAGGATCAGTCCCAGCACTGTACTGGTGGAGCAGGATCAGTCCCAGCTCTATACTGGTGGAGCAGAATAAGTCCCAGCACTATATTGGTGGAGCAGAATAAGTCCCAGCTCTATACTGATGAAGCAGGATCAGTCCCAGCTCTGTACTGGTGGCGCAGAATCAGTCCCAGCTCTATACTGGTGAAGCAGGATCAGTCCCAGCTCTGTACTGGTGGAGCAGGATCAGTCCCAGCTCTGTACTGGTGGCGCAGAATCAGTCCCAGCTCTATACTGGTGAAGCAGGATCAGTCCCAGCTTTGTACTGTGGAGCAGGATCAGTCCCAGTTCTATACTGGTGAAGCAGGATCAGTCCCAGCTCTGTACTGGTGAAGCAGAATCAGTCCCAGCTCTGTACTGGTGAAGCAGAATCAGTCCCAGCTCTGTACTGGTGAAGCAGGATCAGTCCCAGCTCTATACTGGTGAAGCAGGATCAGTCCCAGCTCTGTACTGGTGAAGCAGAATCAGTCCCAGCTCTGTACTGGTGAAGCAGGATCAGTCCCAGCACTGTACTGTGGAGCAGGATCAGTCCCAGCTCTATACTGGTGAAGCAGGATCAGTCCCAGCACTGTACTGGTGAAGCAGGATCAGTCCCAGCACTGTACTGGTGGAGCAGGATCAGTCCCAGCACTGTACTGGTGAAGCAGGATCAGTCCCAGCTCTGTACTGGTGAAGCAGAATCAGTCCCAGCTCTATACTGGTGAAGCAGGATCAGTCCCAGCACTGTACTGGTGGAGCAGGATCAGTCCCAGCTCTGTACTGGTGGAGCAGGATCAGTCCCAGCTCTATACTGGTGAAGCAGGATCAGTCCCAGCACTGTACTGGTGAAGCAGGATCAGTCCCAGCTCTATACTGGTGAAGCAGGATCAGTCCCAGCTCTATACTGGTGAAGCAGGATCAGTCCCAGCTCTATACTGTGGAGCAGGATCAGTCCCAGCACTGTACTGTGGAGCAGGATCAGTTCCAGCTCTGTACTGGTGAAGCAGAATCAGTCCCAGCTCTATACTGGTGAAGCAGAATCAGTCCCAGCTCTATACTGGTGAAGCAGGATCAGTCCCAGCACTGTACTGGTGAAGCAGGATCAGTCCCAGCACTGTACTGTGGAGCAGGATCAGTCCCAGCTCTGTACTGGTGAAGCAGAATCAGTCCCAGCTCTATACTGGTGAAGCAGGATCAGTCCCAGCACTGTACTGGTGGAGCAGGATCAGTCCCAGCTCTATACTGGTGAAGCAGGATCAGTCCCAGCTCTATACTGGTGAAGCAGGATCAGTCCCAGCTCTATACTGTGGAGCAGGATCAGTCCCAGCTCTGCTGCTGATCTCCAGGAGGACACTGCTGCCAGCTACAGGCCATTCTGCTGCTGCTCAGGCTGGGACCTGCTTATATGCTCCGCCATTGGCTTTGATCACAGGAGTGATGTCAGGCTGAATTACCATAACAAAGGCTCCGGATCTGCAGCTACTAATCACTTTGATGTATTCGGTGAATGTGCAGATTCCTCAGCACCTCAGAGGGGAGATGTAATGTGCTGCAGGTCAGCTGGGGGGAGCAAGAGAGCACTGGGAGGGAGGATGATGGGAGTGATCATCATTATTAATATTATTATCATTGTCAAGGGCTTCTGTATCCCTCTATGGGGCTGTAAAAGAGAAACCAGGGCCAAAAAATAGTAACAAATAGTAACAAATAGTAACAAATAGCATCAAATAACAACAAATAACAACAAATAACATCAAATAACAAATAACAACAAATAACAACAAATAACATCAAATAACAACAAATAACATCAAACAACAACAAATAACAACAAATAACATCACTGGTGTAAGGAGAAGGAGAGGCAACAAGTTTACAGTCTGTGTTACTTATAGTCATAGAGAAGAGAAAACAAGTTCTGACAGGAAGAAGAATAATAAGGCAATTTTCATCACAAATGTGTGTGGATATATATATATATTAGATGTATATGAGATCGATAGAGAGAGATATATATGAGATAGATATATATGAGATAGATAGATAGATATGAGATAGATAGATATGAGATAGATAAATAGATATGAGATAGATATGAGATAGATAAATAGATATGAGATAGATAAATAGATAGATATGAGATAGATAGATAGATAGATGTGAGATAGATATGAGATAGATAGATAGATGTGAGATAGATAGATATGAGATAGATAGATAGATATGAGATAGATAGATATGAGATAGATAGATATGAGAAATAGATATGAGATAGATAGATATGAGACAGATACATATGAGATAGATAGATATGATAGATAGATATGAGATAGATAGATAGATATGAGATAGATAGATAGATAGATGGATATGAGATAGATAGAGAGGAAGATAGATATGAGATAGATAGATAGATATGAGATAGATAGATAGATATGAGATAGATAGATATGAGATAGATATGAGATAGATAGATAGATATGAGATAGATATGAGATAGATAGATATGAGATAGATAGATAGATATGAGATAGATAGATAGATAGATATGAGATAGATAGATAGATAGATATGAGATAGATAGATATGAGATAGATAGATAGATATGAGATAGATAGATAGATATGAGATAGATAGATAGATATGAGATAGATAGATATGAGATAGATAGATCGATATGAGATAGATAGATAGATAGATGGATATGAGATAGATAGAGAGGAAGATAGATATGAGATAGATAGATAGATAGATATGAGATAGATAGATATGAGATAGATATGAGACAGATACATATGAGATAGATAGATAGGAAGATAGATATGAGATAGATAGATATGAGATAGATAGATAGATAGATAGATATGAGATAGATAGATATGAGATAGATAGATATGAGATAGATAGATAGATATGAGATAGATAGATATGAGATAGATAGATATGAGATAGATAGATAGATAGATAGATAGATATGAGATAGATAGATATGAGATAGATAGATAGATAGATAGATATGAGATAGATAGATAGATATAAAACAGATAGCTATGAGATATATCAATGGATATATATTACATAGATATGAGACAGATAAATAGATAGATAAAATGAGATCAATAGAAAGATAGACAATTATATAACTGTATTTTTTTTATATTATATTATATTTATATTATTTTATATTTTTTTTATACTTTTAAATACAATTTTTGTTATTGTTAACTTATGATGCCTGTTTATTGAAATCAGTAATATTACTATAATAGAAAGGATCATTATTATGAATCAGGATTTGAAAACATAATATATATTTATAAAGATTAATATATATATATTTACACTGATTAAAAATGTATTTATTTTGTGTATATATAATTGTATTAGTTTACTACAGGTGTAAAGATTCCAGTAAATCTATCATGTGGATCATGTGGAGGTTTATTCTACAGACTGGCCCAGAATATTTTACCTGATCATATTGTCCAGTAGGTAAATAGTCAAAACCAGTTTTGCTAAACATTTGTTTTGTCTTAAATGGGACTGCAGGCATGCAGTTTTGATGTTTTTTTTATTTATTTTTATTTATGTATTAATTTATTTATTTTTAAATTGAATTTTTTTATTTTTTTTTAAGCAAACACATGAATGAATCCAAAATTAAGTTACAGTACAAAGGAACTGCTGATCCTTCTATGTTTTGTATCTACTTCTGCTCAAAAAAAAGACACGTGTGATTCCGGCCGTAGGATATCCCCATATGTTGCAGATTGGTTGTCGAAATTTCTGCGACTAAATCCATTAATCCCCATAGGACTGTTTTTGGGGCATGTGCATGGATTTCTGCAAACTCTATTCACATAAATAGGAAGGTCGCCAAAATGTCTGCGTCAAATCACCAGCATGAGAAAAGAACCCTATAGCTGCATCAGTCACAGTTTTTGTCATTCATAAAAAAAAATAATAATAATAATAACATAAAAATAATAATAATTATAATAATAAAATGTTAATATTAATAATGAACAGAAAAATGGCATTAAAAAGACTGCATAAAAAAACGACACGCATGATTCCAACATTGTAAAGTATATTAAAGCATATTATCAGATCAAGAACACCCTAAAAACTTTCTTTTTTTTTTTTTTTTTTTTTTTTACTTTTTCTTATTTTACTAACTTATTGTTATTTTCCCATGAATTATTGGTTGTTAATTTTTTATCATATTTTTACTCATACTATTGTTTAGATATAGTGTCACCATGTTATATATATATATATATATATATATATATATATATATATATATATATATTTATCATAATTTGTATTATTACTATATTAGTTTGTATCAGTTATTATTTTAGCATTGTTTATTGTATTGTCGTTTTAACTGTATTTGTATAAAAAAGTATTATTTTTATTTTATTATTATTATAGTATAATTATTATTATTATTACCGTTGTAGTACTATGTTATTCGCATCTTTTGTATCATTTTTAGACCATGCTACATTTGATTAGTTTCTATATTCTATAATTGATTATATTGTTATATTTTATATCTTTATTTGCTTTTTCAGATCTTATTTAATGCACTTATTACTCCAAATGCCACTATAGCAAATAGTAATCCAGAAATAATTCTAGCCCCCCCTAAAATGTATTTGATTAAATATTCCGGTATGGGGAACTCTTGGATGTTGGATATAAGGGGGCAGTACAGTCCTCTACCTCTTATTAGGGAATAGGACACAGACAGCACCGTTTTTTTTGTCATATCCAGGGTATTTGTTTTTTTTAGGTTGTGCTCACATGTTGCTGTCTCATTGCAGAAATGTTGCAGTACCGCTGAGATACAGTATCAAAATGAAAAACTGCAGCAATTCTGCAACGAGTAAACACAGCCTTAGACTCTGTATCAGTGTTTCCCAACCAGGGGGCCTCCAGCTGTTGCAAAACTACAAATTCCAGCATGCTCGGACAGCAAAAGGCTGCTGGAGGCACACTGGTTAGGAAACACTGAAATAAAGGAATACATACATGAAAAGCAGATTAAAAAAAATGATAACATTTTGAAGCTGAGCAGCCTGTGTTGTGAAGATTCTGAAATCTCCTTTTATATCTTTGTTCACGACAAAGGTCGAAGTTTGCTGTCGGACTTTACTGTAGCTCTAGCATTCTATGCAAGCATCCGAAAAAATGTCAGTCATTTTGGCAAATCCTTTTCTATAACCAATGTTCCCCATTATACCTTGCCACCCAGCTTTTCCATACTCCTGAATGTGCCATTTGATAAAGTATTAAATCTCTGTTCCTTTGTACCAGGAAGAGTATCACGTGTCTCGGAAATATGACATTAGATCATTCTTTCCCCAACAAGTGTGCCCTTAGCTGTTGCAAAACTACAACTCCAAGCATGCCTCATGGCTCTCCGGGCATGATGAGAGTTGTAGTTTTTCAACAGCTGCAAGCATGCTGGCTGACAACACTGCATTAGACATGGAGCGGACAGTCAAACCTGCATTTTAAAGTCTGTGCATCCCAGTGAGAGAGAGAGAGAGAGAGAGAGACAGAGAAAGAGAGAGAGAGGGAGAGGGAAGGAGAGAGGGAAAGGGAGAGAGAGAGAGAGAGAGAGAGAGAGAGAGAGGAAGAGGGAAGGAGAGAGGGAAAGAGAGAGAGAGAGAGAGAGGGAAGGAGAGAGGGAAAGAGAGAGAGAGAGAGGAAGAGGGAAGGAGAGAGGGAAAGAGAGAGAGAGAGAGAGAGAGAGAGAGAGAGAGAGAGGGAGAAACAAAGAAAGAGGGAGACAAAGAGAGAGAGACAGAGAGAGAGAAAAAGAGGGAAAGAGAGATCGAAAGAGAGATAGAAAGAGAGAAATAGAAAGAGAGAAAGACAGAGGGAGAGAGACACACAAATAAAGAGAGAGAGACAGAAAGAGATCGAAAGGGAGAGAGAAAGAGAGAGGAGAAAGAGAGGGGGAAAGAGACATAGCGAGAAAGAGAGAGAGAGAGAGAGAGAGAGAGAGAGAGAAATAGACAGAGACAGAGAGAAGGAAAAAAAGAGGGAGAGATAGAAAGATAGAAAAAGAGAGGGAGAGAGACACACAAAGAGAGATAGAAAGTGAGAGAGATAGAGAGAGTAGGAGAGAGAGACACAGAGAGAAAGAGAGAGACAGAGAGAGAAAGAGAGAGAGAGACAGAGAGAGAGAGGGAGAGAGATAAAAAGAAGAGGAGGGGAGAGAAAGGGAGAGAGTGAGTGAGAGAGAAGGAAGAGGAGAGAGAGAGAGAAGCTGCAGCTGCACCCCTCCCCCTCCTCTCTGTCTTCTTTATTACACTAGATGGGATAGATGAATTGCATGCTGGGAGTTGTAGTATTGCAACAGCTGAAGTCACGCTGGTTGGGAAATGCTGCTGTACATTTATGTCATTCCTTCTGCATTGAGCAGCTGCAGGGAGGTGGACATCATATACACCACATACACCTGTAAAGGTGCTCACTAAGGTTGTCTATGTGGATGATTTGGAGCCTCACTGGGGGACATGTATTTTGCCTTAACAACATTTTTCACGTCTACAAATTTTGCACAATTACACTTTTTTTGCATTTGTGTTGCATTTTTTGTGTGAAAGTTTTTCTAAAGTTGTCACCTGTTTGGTGCACTGTACACCACTTTATACAGTGGACTGGTATGTATCATCTGCGCAAAAAATGTATGAATGTCTTTTTTTTTGTGCGCATTTGCACTTTTTTTTTTGTGCAAAAAATCTAAGCAAGTGCGGCTCTTCAAATAGCTTTTTTTGTGGTGTGTGACGTCATTGCACAGTGTTTCTCCTTAGGTTACTTCACAAATAGAAGTTGATTTTGCTTTTTAATGGTCTATTCACACGTACAGTATTCTGTGCAGATTTGATGCGCAGGATTTTCTGCTGAAGATGTAAAACAGAATGACTGAACACAACTTGAAATCCTGCGCATCAAATCTGCACCGAATACTCTACGTGTGAATAGACCCTAAACGTGATTATTTTTCAAACATAAATAATCCCCGACATAAACCAGAAATACAACACATCAAAACAAACACAATAAAATATAGGGATACAATTTAAAAAAAAAAACGCATTTTAAAATCAGATTTGGCCATTTTGTGGTAACACAAACCAAAGCCAATGATTGTTGCTCGGAAAATTTTCTTTCTTAGTATATCCTAACCTGCGCCTACGAGACGCGCCAATTTCTTGAGAGGGACCAAGTGAAGGAGAAGAATCTTCCTCTAAGGCAAACTCACAAGCAACATCCAGCGACATGATCTAACTTTATAATTAACTATCTGAGTACCCGGCGTTGCCCGGAGGAAAATCAACAGAGGAAGCTTTTGACTACATATCCCATCCTCATATATTGTTGTCATATCCCGACCTCCTATCCCGACCTCCTATCCCATCCTCCTATCCCGACCTCCTATCCCGACCTCCTATCCCATCCTCCTATCCCGACCTCCTATCCCGACCTCCTATCACGTCCTCCTATCTCGACCTCCTATCCCGTCCTCCTATCTCGATCTCCTATCCCGACCTCCTATCTCAACCTCCTATCCGGACCTCATATCCCGACCTCCTATCCCAACCCGTAATATGTGTACCAGTTATTGAAATATCTCCAGCCGTACGGAAGTTATGTGGGAACATACATTTCCCATTGATTTGCATGGGACTTTAAACAAAAACCCTGATCCTCATGAATGGGGGTAGTTAAGGGTTAAATTAACTATCCTATATTTTAAGTGGACATATAAGTAACATGTGACCAAGTATTATCGAAATATCTCCAGCCATTTGGAAGTTATGCAGTAATATATATTTCCCATAGACTTGTATAGGACTTTAAACATAAACCCCACCCCTGGCAAATGGGGGTGAGTAAGGGTTAAATCACCTATCCTATGTTTGTTGGTGACATATAAGTAACATGTGACCAAGTATTATGGAAATATCTCCAGCCGTTTGGAAGTTATGCAGTAACATATATTTCCCATAGACTTGTATGGGACTTTAAACATAAACCCCGCCCCTGGCAAATATGGGTGACTAAGGGTTAAATCACATAGCCTATGTTTGTTGGTGACATATAAGTAACATGTGACCAAGATTCATGTTAATATCTTTAATATCTTTAGCCGTTTGGACGTGATGCTGCAACATACACACATACACATTAGAGATGTCGCGAATTGTTCGCCGGCGAACAGTTCCCGGCGAACTTAGCATGTTAGACCTTTTTGACAATCATGTGCACTTTGGAAAAGTGGTTCAAGTTTGAAGTTTGCACCTAATTTATCACATGGTTTGCACTAAAATGGTAAATTTGGTGCAATTGCGCAAACTTTGCACATCTTGAAAGCGTCCACAATATAGTCTTAAATACACCAACATTGATACATGTCCCCCAGTGTCCCTATGACAAGCCTGAACTGCCAGAATGCAGGACAGGAAGTGTTATCATAGGAGCAGAGTGCAGAAATAAGCACAGAAATAAGAAAGTAGACACATAAAGTATAAGAATAGGTAAGGGGAGAGGGGAGGGTTGAGGTTTAAGAAAAAGAGATCCCTTAATGGTGCATGGTCCCTTTAAAATTTATGTTAAATACGGGCTGATGCCTATGCACGTTCTTAAAGGGACCACACATCAATAATGCGCTGTCTATTTTTAGTCCTACACTACATAAGGAGATAGAGCGATACGTCCAAGGTCATCAGCGGTTGACACTTAAGTGGTGGTCTATTATAAAGGGATCAGCATAAGTACATGATCCACTAAAAGGCATCACTGCCTGTCAGGGGAGGGCGAGACCATCCTGTGCTGATACTGGACTTGTAAACCTTCGCCAAATATAAAAAAAAAAAAAAAAAAAAAACTCACATAAAAGTTAATAAATAACAAAGTATTCAACCATAAGGGGATGTCACCCAGCTTTCCCCGCACCCTGAATGGCATATGACTGTAAATAAACTATAATGACTTTTAAGCGGAACTGTAATTACCTTCTAGTCTTAGTTAGAACCGTAATTACTTTCTAGTCTTAACAAGAACCGTAATTACTTTCTAGTCTCTTAACAAGAACCGTAATTACTTTCTAGTCTCTTAACAAGAACCGTAATTACTTTCTAGCCTTAGTTAGAACCGTAATTACATTCTAGTCTTAATTAGAACCATAATTACTTTCTAGTTCACACGGCGGAATTTCTAAGTTGAATCCGGCGGAAAAATTCAGCTAGAAAATTCTGTTGCAGCAGAGTCCCATTGTTTTCACACCCCACAAAACATCAATCATGCAAATTAAATTCCGATATCGGCCTCTGCAGAAAGAACTAAAAATTTCAATTCTTTTAGTGAAATCAGCTTGAAAATGCTTTTGCCATCTATGGAGACTGCGCATTTCCAAGCAGTCCGAGCATTTTCGGGCAATCTGCGGAATGTCTGGCTGGAAAATTCCACCGTGTGAACACGGCCTAAGTGTCAGTTCGCACTGCGGCGCTCAAATTTTATTCATGGACCAGAAGAACAAGAAGAGGATGAACATGGTTAGGTATGCCTCTTTGACAATAGTTAAAAAAAAAATATATAATAATAATATTATATTAAACATAAATAAATAAAATAATAAAAATTATAAATAAATATAAAAAATATATAAAAAAAATTATATTTCAATAAATAAATAAAGATAATAAAATAATAAATAAATATTAAAAAAATTATATATAAATAATGAATTAAATAAATAAATAGAAAGAAAGAAAGAAAGAAAGAAGAGAAAAATAAATAATAATGGAATAAAGGAAAGAAAGAAAGAAAAGAAAAATAAATAATAATGGAATACAGGAAAGCTGTTGGCTGCCCGGACAATTTTTTTTCAATTTATTTAATTAATTATTTATATATTTATATTTTTATATTTATTTATAATTTTTATTATCTTTATTTATTTATTTATTTATTTAATGAAATATTTTATTTTTATATTTTTATTTATTATTTTTATTCTTTTATTTATTTATATTAAACATAATTAAATAAAATAAAAATAATAAACAAATATAAAAAAATAAATATTTCATTAAATAAATAAAATAAATAACTAAAAATAATAAATAAATATGACAAAAATTAATATAAAAATAATTAATTACATTTAAAAAAGAAAGAAAGAAAGAAAGAAAAAGAAAAATAAATACTAATGGAATACAGGAAAGCTTTTGGCTGCCCGGACAGCCAGCAGCTGTCCGGACAGGCAACAGCTTTCCTTTATTCCATTATTATTTCTTTTTCTTTTCTTTCTTTCCTTTTTTTAATTTTATTTATTTAATTCATTATTTATATTTTTATATTTATTTATAATTTTTATTATCTTTATTTATTTAATGAAATATTTTATTTTTATATTTTTATTTATTATTTTTATTATTTTAATAATTTAATAAAATAAAAATAATAAATAAATATAAAAAAAATAAATATTTCATTTAATAAATAAAATAAATAACTAAAGATAATAAAAATAATAATTAAATATGACATAAATATGTCTGTCCGGGGAGCCAACAGTTTTCCTTTATTCCATTATTATTTATTTTTCTTTTCTTTCTTTCTTTCTTTCTTTTTTTTATTTTATTTGATGAATTAATTATATATTTTTTTAAATATTTATTTATTATTTTTATTATCTTTATTTAGTGAAATTTTTTTGTATTTATTATTTTATTATTTTATTTATTTATATTAAACATAAATAAATAAAATAAAAAATTATAAATAATTATAAAAAAAAATAAAAAAAAAATATTTTATTAAATAAATAAAATGAATAAATAAAGATAATAAAAATATGAAATAAATATAAAAAAAATATATAAATAATTAATAAAAAAAAAAGAAAGAAAGAAAGGAAAAATAAATAATAATGGAATAAAGGAAAGCTGTTGGCTGCCAGGAAAGCCGCTGGCTGTCCGGGCATGCTGGAAGTTGTAGTTTTGCAACATCTGGAGGGGCACAGTTTGGAGACCATTGCTATAGATGAAAGATAAAAGAGAATAATTTAGATATATAAGAATTTACTTTACCTTGCACCATAGGGGGGTGGGCGATGTGCAGGTCACGAAACGCGTCTCACATGTAGTTTTGCAGTCAGTCGACGACCTTTGTATTTTGCAATTGGCTGCAAAGCGGCACCTAGTAAAAAAAAACCTTAAGGACCGGTTAATGATTTGTCATTTATTACGTACACTGCTCAGGTAGGTAAGCTGCGTAGGTGTAACGTCCCTATATATTGTCAATGACAATGCGTGGCGTATAGTACATTGTATCATCCCTTAATCCTTTCAAATAAAGAGATGATTTTTGACAGATGCCCTTTAAACAGCAGCATCTACAGGCAGCCTATAGAGGGCGCTATTAGCATCCCTTATACAGCTCCCCTTAATTGAGACTGCCAAGGGGGGTTCCCCTTACACTGTGCTGCCCATCTGCAACTGCTTGAGTCCGTATATCCCACGAAGTCACGTCCTTGGCTGCATCTAATACCGACGTAGCAGCGCTGAGTTTGTAATTGTGCAGCTTTAAGATGATGCCGTAGGTTTTACCTTCAATCCTGAGGGGAAAACTACTATTAATATTTATTATTAAAGTAAGATTAAATATTAAAACAATACTCCGGCCCCGTGATCGCCAGATATCAGACCCGGAGTGAACATGCTCCTGGGACTGATACTAACGGGGTGCTGTGTGCAAGATCATGGAGGTCCCCAGCGGCAGGACCCCCACGATCAGGCATCTTATCCCCTATCCTTTGGATAGGGGATAAGATGTCTTAGCGCCAGAGTACCTCTTTAAAGGGGTACTTCGATGGAAATTTTTTTTTTTTTTATGAACTGGTGCCAGAAAGTTAAATATATTTGTAAATTACTTCTATAAAAAAAAAAAATCTTTACCCTTCCAGTACTTTTTAGCAGCTGTATGCTACAGAGGAAATTCTTTTCTTTTTGAATTTCTTTTTTGTCTTGTCCACAGTGCTCTATGCTGACACCTCTGTCCGTATCAGGAACTGTCCAGAGCAGGATAGGTTTGCAATGGGGATTTTCTCCTGCTCTGGACAGTTCCTGATACGGGCATCAGGTGTCAGCAGAGAGCACTGTGGACAAGACAAAAAAGAAATGAAAAAAGAAAATAATTTCCTCCGTAGCATACAGCTGCTAAAAAGTACTGGAAGGGTAAAGATTTTTTAATAGAAGTTATTAACAAATCTGTTTAATTTTCTGCCATCAGTTCATTTAAAAAAGAAGTTTTCCACCGGAGTACCCCTTTAATGGTCTGAGTTTTTTTCAGTATTTAAATTTTCTTTTATTAATTTTATAATGCATACATAATCATGCAGTTTTGTTTTTTTTAGAGGCGCAGGAGTAGCGACCCGCTGCCTTGACAAACTTAGCTCTGCTACATCATCTGTACATGTAGTTTTGAATGGCAGATAAAAGGTTTGAGTTTTTTAAGTCTCTGACTAAAATCTAGAGGCGGTGAAGTAGCAAGCGGCAGTGCAACCTACAAGTCACAATATAAAGCAGTGTTTCCTAACCAGAGCGCCTCCAGCTGTTGCAAAACTACAACTCCCAGCATGCCCGGACAGCCAAAGGCTGTCCGGGCATGCTGGGAGTTGCAGTTTTGCAACAGCTGGAGGCACACTGGTTGGGAAACACTGAAATAAAGGAAAACATGAGCAGCAGATTTAAAAATAAAATATTAATTATTAGTATTATTATTATTAATAATCATAAAATATATTAATAATAATAAAATATATTAATAATAATAATGAATGTGAAATTTAGAATTTTAAGATGATCAGAAACAGTTTTCTTCTGACGTTTTGGCAGATCCTCTCCTATGTTCCAATGAATACCTTATATGGGCATCATTAAGTATGGAAAAGCTGGGTGGATGTCGGGGCATGCTGGGAGTTGTGGTTTTGCAGCATCTGAGGGGACACAGTTTGGAGACCACTGACCTACAATGTCTTCTCCTTATGGGTCCAGAATAAGACATCATGAAGAGACGATGTATGTTAGTAATATCTCTAAATGTTGTCAACTCCTGACCCCCGTGACCCTTGTACATGGGCCTGGACTTCCCACAGGGTCTATGACTTCACAGAGCAATGCTTCATCCTGGACACCATCTGGAACAGCAGGGACCTTCTGAGTTTGGAGCCAAATTATGGACCATGGCTGGGGTCACAAAGTTTACAGCGTCTTGGGTTCCTCCCTCCTTAGATGATATTAGATGTAAAGCGACCAGAAACTATGTCACTTCACCATTTTGGGGGTTTTATCCAACCTTCTGACTTTTACAACTGCATATTCTCTCTCCATGTCTGCTCAGTGGGTGGAGTCTTCCTCTGCACAGAACTGAGAGCCAATCAGATGTCTCCTTCAACTTCTCAGGTAGGGAAAGAGAGAAAGAGAGAGAAGCTGCAGCTCCTCTGTGTGCCTCTTAAAACTGCACATTCCCTTTCTCCATATCTGCTCTGCGGACGGAGGATATATGAAAGAGAGAGAAGCTGGAGAGGGAGAGAGAGAGGAGCTGGAGAGAGAAAGAGAGAGGAGCTGGAGAGAGAGAGAGAGAGAGGAGCTGGAGAGAGAAGCTGGAGAGAGAGGGAGAGAGAAGCTGCAGTTCTGTGTGTCTCTTAAAACTGCACATTCCCTCTCTCCATGTCTGCTCTGCGGACGGAGGATATATGAAAGAGAGAGAAGCTGGAGAGGGAGAGAGAGAGAGGAGCTGGAGAGAGAAAGAGAGAGGAGCTGGAGAGAGAGAGAGAGAGAGAGAGGAGCTGGAGAGAGAGAGAGAAGCTGGAGAGAGAGGGAGAGAGAAGCTGCAGTTCTGTGTGCCTCTTAAAACTGCACATTCCCTTTCTCCATGTCTTCTCTGTGGGTGGAGGATATATGAAAGAGAGAGAGAAGCTGCAGCTGCATCCCCTCCTCTGCCTGACTCTTAAAACTGCACATTTCCTCTCTCCATGTCTGCTCCATGGGCGGAGGATACAGGAAAAAGAGAGAGAGAATCTGCAGCTGCATCCCCACCTCTGTCCGCCTTTTAAAACTGCACATTCTCTCTCTCCATGTCTGCTCAGTGGGTGGAGTCTTCAGATGTCTCCTCCTACCTCCCCGGATACAGGAAAGAGAGAGCGAATCTGCAGTTGCATCCCCTTCTCTGTTTTATATCTACTGTATTATACTAGGTGAATTTATTTGGGTGATTCAGGATGTTTGTGGAGACCCCGCTATCAGGAAAGAAGGACTACAAGGTGCTGCGAGGAGAGGAAGATGTTAATTTCTACAAACAACATATACCATAAAGTCTTATATATTTACATGTGCTACTGATCTATGATGGTTACACTTTAGGAATGTGTAGTGTCCCAGTACGCGTGTCTCAACTACAATCCTAAGAAAGTTGTCAAGTGGCTGAGGTCGAAGGTTTTGCATAATGCATAAATGTGTACCAGGTACTGGAGAATTAAAGGGGTATTCCGCCCCTAAATATCTTATCCCCTATCCCCTCTCCCTGCTGCACCTGGCGTTCGTTTAGAGCATCGGATGCAGCGCCGAAGGCTCGTGAAGTCACGGCCGCGCTCCCGCAATGCAAGTCTATGGGAGTGGGCGTGATGCCCGTCACTCCCCCACCCATAGACTTGCATTAAAGGGGTATTCCAGGCCAAAACTTTTATTTATATATCAACTGGCTCCGGAAAGTTAAACAGATTTGTAAATGACTTCTATTAAAAAATCTTAATCCTTCCAATAGTTATTAGCTTCTGAAGTTGAGTTGTTGTTTTCTGTCTAACTGCTCTCTGATGACTCACGTCCCGGGAGCTGTGCAGTTCCTATGGGGATATTGTCCCATCATGCACAGCTCCCGGGACGTGACATCATCATTGAGCAGTTAGACAGAAAACTTCAGAAGCTAATAACTATTGGAAGGATTAAGATTTTTTAATAGAAGTAATTTACAAATCTGTTTAACTTTCCAGAGCCAGTTGATATATATAAAAAAAGGTTTTGTCTGGAATACCCCTTTAAAGGGGTACTCCGGTGCTTACACATCTTATCCCCTATCGAAAGGTTAGGGGATAAGATGCCTGATCGCGGGAGTCCCGCAGCTGGGGACGCCCGTGATCATGCAGGCGACACCCTGTTTGTAATCAGTCCCCGGAGCGTGTTCGCTCCGGGTCTGATTACGGTTGACCGCAGGGTCGGCGGCGTATGACGTCACGCCTCCGCCCCTGTGTGACGTCACGCGCCGCCCCTCAATGCAAGCCTACGGGAGGGGGCGTGATAGCTGTCACACCCCCTCCTGTAGGCTTGCATTGAGGGGCGGATCGTCACCTTACACGGGGGCGGGGGCGTGACGTCACACGCCGCCGGCTCTGCGGTCGCCGGTAATCAGTCCCGGAGCGAACACGCTACGGGACTGATTAGAAACGGGGTGCCGCGTGCATGATCACGGGCGTCCCCAGCTGCGGGTCTCCCGTGGTCAGGCATCTTATCCCCTATCCTTTGGATAGGGAATGAGATGTCTAAGCACCTAAGAACCCCTTTAAGGGAGCATGGCCATGACGTCACAAGCCGGGCATGACCGTGATGTCACGAGCCTTCACCCCGCATCACCAGTCATCGGGCACGGAGTGAAGTTCGCTCCATGCACCAGATGTCTGGGGTGCCGCAGCTGAGATTGCAGCATCTTATCCCCTATCCATTGGATAGAGGATAAGATGTCTAGGGCATAGTACCCCTTTAATGAAAATGTATTTATGTGCAATTGATGCTTTGGTCACGTTATTCTCCTAGCCATATATTGCACAAGTCCCTATGACAAACTCACTATCCCAGGAGAAGGTTTGGACCCAAAACCTGTTGGAACCAGTTGAGACCTGGTCATAGCCAGAGCCACATGTGTATCTCCTCATCAAGGGCAAATCCACACAATATGGTCTTAAACATCTACATATTTACTCTAGGGGAAAAAAAACAAAAAACAGACAAACATTAAAAAGTACAAAAGTTATTGTCAAAACCCATTAAATATGCAAATATACATTATATATGCAAGCATCTTTTAATCATCAGGTTTCTATTCATATTATAATTGGCAGACTAGTTACATAGTTAGCACGGTTGAAAAAAGACTTACGTCCATCAAGTTAAACCAGGGAATAGAACATAAAATTCAAAACATATACTGATACAGATAAGTCACATTGTATATACTCTAAGAATATCTATTCAAGGTTTTGCATACGAACTAGATATCCACGGTGACCAAATTTGGAGAAAGTGTTGATGAGACCTGGAGACTCTACCCGAAACCTCCTCAAAACAGCAAATCTGGGGAACAAAGAATGTGTCGGCAGATTAGAATCATTTGGCCCATCTAGTCTGCCCTTCTCATTTTTGGAGAAGGAAAAAAAAGGGGAAAGGCCCACAAAGGCGCCTAGTGCATTACCCTGGGAGATAGTGGGGTCCCCACAAAAAGTGGGGTAGATAGGGGGCTGATAGATGACCGCTCTCCTGGAGCGTATATTATATATGCATGTAACCTCTATCTGAGGTAAAAGGAGGATTCTGTGCAGGCCCGCAGGTCTCAGGATGGATCCAAAAGGAAATCCTGTTGATGAACTGGATGTGGTGAAGAAAAATGACCTTAAGGTAGGCGCTCAGAAGTCCAGAGAGTTTCACAGCCAAGTCATGGAAGTGAGTTGAGTTAAGGCTTTATTAGTACATAGCATCAATAACGCGTTTCGGGGTCAGCATACCCCTTCTTCAGATTGACAGATTTGTAAAATCTGTCAATCTGAAGAAGGGGTATGCTGACCCTGAAATGCGTTATTGATGCTATGTACTAATAAAGCCTAAACTCAACTCACTTCCATGTTTGGCTATGAAACTCTCTTGACTTCTGAGCGCCTACCTTAAGGTCATTTTTCTTCACCACATCCTTATCACTTTTGGATCAACCACACATGACCTGCTGCTGTGTGATCTGTTGTCTGTCCTTCGTACATTCAGTCTTGGTACACTCTTGATACGGGGGGGGGGGGGGGGGGTCAGGAACAGCCAACCAATCTCCAGACCCCCAGTCAAAGAATTGCCTCATTTACCTATTGCTGTCAAATGTTGCCCTCTGCTGTTTAGAAGTAGAATCTCATCTTTGCCAGAGATAATAAGGCTGAACAAGGACCTCTCTGCTAATCCACTAATCTCTTCATTGGCCTACGGTCAAAATAAGGAAGATTTTCCTGGCTACGTCCCTATCATGTTCCAGAACCAGAGTTGTGTGAGTAAAGAAAAGCCTACATATTTCACCACAGTAAGCCAATCTCTGAAGATTCCCCCTTAGTAGTCTCAGTAATTTTGGACTGAGAACTTGAGAACCGGCAAATATTCACATCTGTATTGCATTCACATTAGTCATTACACCTTTACCTGCAACACTGCTAAATTTAGTCAAGCTGTTATAAAAGCAATGTCTAAAGGGACAGTGACCAAATATCTATTTATCCGGCTAAAAAAAGCTGTGACATCTTATGTAGTGTATCGGATTTGTGTCCAGGTTAGGTCACCGGGAACTCCAGGTTGGTGATACCACCCTGCCACGTGACCTATCGGATAACGGACTACAACTGTAAGCCTGCCTCGATCTATCCCCGGACCTGGTAAAAAAAAAGTTCTATTTTCTTTAATTTCTCTGATCGCCTCCATCTATCTAGTTGTTATTGTCGTCTTCAAAGTGTCTTCTCCAGCATAAGACAAAGTTCACATAATGGATGTAAATAATATCTGTAAACGTTGCCAGCTCCCCCTTGTGACCCTCTTCCATGGGCCTGGACTACCTCCTATGGGGTCTATGACTGCGCAGAACAAGGCTTCATCCTGGACACCATGTGTAACAGCAGGGACCTTCTAAGCAGAGATATGAACCATGGCCGGGGTCCTTTATCTTTATGACTTGTTACAATTTAGCACAAGTATTTTCATATGTTGCCACATGTCACCAGGATCTGGGTCATCTGTGCCAGTGCCGGGATGGTCTTCCCATCCT
Organism: Hyla sarda; assembly: GCF_029499605.1. Classification (NCBI taxonomy): domain Eukaryota; kingdom Metazoa; phylum Chordata; class Amphibia; order Anura; family Hylidae; genus Hyla; species Hyla sarda. Next base: position 13,150,426 of record NC_079190.1, on the reverse strand, counting down.
GATTCGGTGCAGACCTACAGCTCTTGCAAAACTACGACTCCCAGCATGCCCGGACAGCCGTTGGCTGTCCGGGCATGCTGGGAGTTGTAGTTTTGCAACAGCTGGAGGTTCACAGTTTGGCGACCACTGATCTAAGTAGTCTTATCAGGAGGATTAAATGTTACATTCAATACAATGATACAATACATTCAGTTCCCAAAATATTCCTTTACTTCAGTACAGTGGTCCCTCAACATACGATGGTAATTCGTTCCAAACGACCCATCGTTTGTCGAATCCATCGTATGTTGAGGGATCCGTGCAATGTAAAAGTGCATTAAATACTCACCTGTCCCCGCCGCTCCGGACCGCGTCCTCACCGCTCCCGATGGTCTCCCAGGGGCTCCCGATGGGGTCCCGCTGCTCCGGCGTTTTCTTCTGGGTCCTCCGGCGTCTTCCGCGTCTTCACCGGGGTCCGGGTCTCGCTTTCTGGTGACGTTATTACGTTGTTGCGCCGGGACGGCGAGGGCAGCTACGTAATAACGACGCCGGAAAGCGAGGCCCGGACCCTGGAGAGGACCCGGAGCAACAGGGATAGGTAAGTGAACCTGCTAGGGCACATTACACTGCTATCCAACAGCAACTTAAGCATTTTGCGCTGCCAGATAGCAGTTAATGCGATGGCCCCGACATATAAAAGCATCGTATGTCGATTTGATCATATGTCGGGGCCATCGCATGTCGGGGGGTTACTGTATTATCTATTTTTATTTTTATTTATTTATTTATTAATTAATTATAGGTAATACTGGAATCCAAAAAAATTGTTGATAGAAAGTAACTGAATATATTGTATCATTGTATTGAATGTAACCTTCAACCCTCCTGATAAGACTCTTTAGATCAGTGGTCTCCAAACTGTGAACCTCCAGATGTTGCAAAACTACAATTTCCGGCATAAATTAAGAAATTGATAAATAAAATAAATACATACAGTTCATACATACATAAATCAATGAATAAATATAAATAAATATTAATATTGAATAAAAAAATTAATTCCATAATACTGGAATAAAGGAATAGTTGGTAGAAAGTAAGTGAATATATTGTATGATTGTATTTAGAGATGAGCGAACTTACAGTAAATTCGATTCGTCACGAACTTCTCGGCTCGGCAGTTGATGACTTATCCTGCATAAATTAGTTCAGCTTTCAGGTGCTCCCGTGGGCTGGAAAAGGTGGATACAGTCCTAGGAAAGAGTCTCCTAGGACTGTATCCACCTTTTCAAGGCCAACGGGAGCACCGGAAAGCTGAACTAATTTATGCAGGAAAAGTCATCAACTGCCGAGCCGAGAAGTTCGTGACGAATCAAATTTACTGTAAGTTCGCTCATCTCTAATTGTATTGAATGTAACATTTAACCCTTCCGATAATACTACTTAGTTATTATTTATTTATGCAGGGACTTGTAGTTCTGCATCATCTGGAGGTCGGCAATTTGGAGACCACTGATCTAAGTAGTATTATCAGAAGGGTTAAATGTTACATTCAATACAATGATACAATAACTTCACTTACTTTCTACCAACTATTCCTTTATTCCAGTATTATCTAAAAAAAAAAAAAATGTATTCAATATTAATATTTATTTATATTTATTTATTGATTAATGTATGAACTGTATTTATTTATTTATTTATTAATTTCTTCATTTATGCCGGAAGTTGTAGTTTTGCAACATCTGGTGGGTCACAGTTTGGAGACCACTGATCAGTCTTATCATGAGGGTTGAATGTTACATTTATACAGTATATTCAGTTACTTTCTATGAACTATTTTTTTTAATTCCGGTATTACCTATATTTATTTTATCTATTATTATTTTTTTTACTTTATTTATTTATCTATTTATTCATGCTGAGAGTTGTTACAATATATTCAGTTACTTTCTAACTACTATTCTTTAATTCCAGTATTATCTATTTTTTTACATTTAATATTAATATTTATTTATATTTATATTTTTTTTATTGACGTATGTATGTATTTATTCATTCATTTATGCTGGAAGTTGTAGTTTTGCAACATCTGGTGGGTCACAGTTTGGAGACCACTGATCAGTCTTATCATGAGGGTTGAATGTTACATTCAATACAATTATACAATATATTCAGTTACTTTCTATGAACTATTTTTTTAAATTCCGGTATTACCTATATTTATTTGATCTATTATTATTATTATTTTTTTTTTTTACTTTATTTATTTATTTATCTATTTATTCATGCTGGGAGTTGTTACAATGTATTCAGTCACTTTCTACCAACTATTCTTTAATTCCAGTATTATCTATTTTTTTACATTTAATATTAATATTTATTAATATTTATATTTTTTTATTGACGTATGTATGTATCTATTTATTCATTTATGCTGGAAGTTGTAGTTTTGCAACATCTGGAGGTTTACAGTTTGGAGACCACTGATCTAAAGAGTCTTATCAGGAGGGTTGAATGTTACATTCAATACAATTATACAATATATTCAGTTACTTTCTATCAACAATTTTTTTAATTCCGGTATTACCTATATTTATTTTATTTATTATTATAATTTTTTTTATTTTTTTTTTACTTTATTTATCTATTTATTCATGCTGGGAGTTGTTACAATATATTCCGTTACTTTCTACCAACTATTCCTTTATTCCAGTATTATCTATTTTTTTTATTTAATATTAATATTTATTTATATTTTTATTTTTTTATTGACGTATGTATGTATTTATTTATTCATTTATGCTGAAAGTTGTAGTTTTGCAACATCTGGAGGTTCACAGTTTGGAGACCACTGATCTAAAGAGTCTTATCAGGAGGGTTGAATGTTACATTCAATACAATTATACAATATATTCAGTTACTTTCTATCAACAATTTTTTAAATTCCACTAATTTATTTTATTTATTATTATTATTATTTTATTTACTTTATTTATTTATTTATCTATTTATTCATGCCAGGAGTTGATACAATATATTCAGTTACTTTCTACCAACTATTCTTTAATTCCAGTATTATCTATTTTTATTTAATTTAATTTATTATTAATTTATTTATCTTGTTTATTTTACTTTATTTATTAATTCATTCATTCATGCTGGGAGTTCATACAATATATTCAGTTCCTTTCTACCCACTATTACTTTATTCCTGTATAATCTATTTTTAATTTAATTGATTTTATTATTTTTTTTATTAATATTTTTATTTATTTTTATTTATTTATTTATTTAATTATTCATGTATTTATTTATTTATTAATTCATGCTGGGAGTTGTAGTTTAGCAACATCTGGAGGTCCCAAGTTTGGAGACCACTGTACTACATTTAACAGTCTATGGGATCTCCCTTTTTCCCCAAATTGTAAAATTGCCCCAAACATCATTTTCTGAAATACTCTGTGCTGCTGGGGGGAAAGTGAATCTTTCATTAAGGCTAGGTTCACATTGTGGAATTTCTGGGCAGAATTTCTGCCGGAGATCGAGCCAACGGCACTAGGACCGAGCGGACTACATTGCCATCCTCATAGGTGACAATGCATTTCTGAGCAGATCTCCCAAAAGATCCACCCAGAAATGCATTGCAGTCTATAGGGGCAGCAATGCAGTCTGCTTGGTCCTGCTCGATCTCCGGCAGAAATTCTGCCCAGAAATTCTGCAGTGTGAACCTAGCCTAAAGAGTACCTCTCATGATCTTGTTACATTTTAGGCTAGGTTCAGACTACGGAATCTCCGGGCAGAAAATTTCCGCCCGGAGATTCCGAGTACCGCCTGTGCCGACTGAATTAGTGGGCGCTAGGACCGCGCGGACACTGCAGTCTCCTATAGACTGCTTTGTGTTCCGCTAGGATTTCCGCCTGAAGAAAGAGCAACCCCTTTCTTCAGGCGGAAATTTTCTAGCGGCTTTTTCATCCGGATTTTCCGCTTCAAAAATTCCGAAGTGTGAATTTGTGAACGGAAAACCATTCACTACACTATGCATTATAGTAAGCGGAATTTCTGCCGGAAATTTCAAAGCGAAAATTCCGGCGGAAATTCCGTAGTCTGAACCTAGCCTTATAATTCTCCCAGTTCACTGCTCCCATCAAGGAGCCTTTATTTTTATTAGGCTCCTTTCACACTATGAGTATTCATCTGTTATTAAAGGGGTTGTGCGCTGCCCTAACTTTTGGAGCTCCGCTCACAGCGTCCGGAAGTTCATTACTCCGAACGCTGTGTGCGGGCTTCCGTGTTCGCGGCCGCCGGGTGTGACGTCACGCCCGACCCCTCGTGACGTCTCGCCCGGCCCCTCGTGACGTCTCGCCCGGCCCCTCGTGACGTCTCGCCCGGCCCCTCGTGACGTCTCGCCCGACCCCAAGTGACGTCACGCCCGCCCCCTCTACCAAAGTCTATGGGAAAGGGGTGCGACCGCTGTCACGCCCCCTTCCCATAGACTTTGGTAGAGGGGGCAGGCGAGACGTCACGAGACGAACACGGAAGCCCACACACAGCGTTCGGAGTAATGAACTTCCGGACGCTGTGAGCGCAGCTCCGAACTGCAGGGCAGCGCACAACCCCTTTAAACATCCGTTTTCTGTGTAAAAACACATAATAACAGATGAAATAAGAGGTGCTAACGGCAGAATAACGTCCGTCAAAATAACGGGTATATTCATCTGTTAAGACCCGTCATAACATCCCTCATGTACGGTCGTTTTAACACCTCTGCCCACAGACTCCCACAGCCGGAACTACTACTACTCCCATCATGGAACAGACTTGTTCCCATGATGGGAGTAGTAGTTCCCCGGCTACGAGAGTCTGCCGGTGGTGGGGAGGCTACATTAGTGTTTGTACTACTTCTCCCATCATGGAACAGACTCTGTTCCATGATGGGGGTTGTAGTACAGGGGCTGAGGGATTGATCGCACCGGGTCTCACTTCTGAGACTCGATGCGATTAGAAGTTATTAAACAGGGGAGCAGGCAGCATGCTGCGCTCCTCTGCCATGTATCGTGTGTTTTTTACTTTCATTTTTAGATTCCCCGCCGGGAGCCCTGAATGGCCGGTACTGAGGAGCCATTCAGGGCTCTCCGCAGGGTTTTTAAACTTCAGTGCGTCTCCTTATTCCCCCCATGTGTATATGTATGATTCCCACCCTGTATATAGATGAGGTGCTGTTAGAATACATGTCATTCATAGCGCTGCGGAGGCATATGATTATAAAAGCACTGGGGGGGGGGCAAACATATGGATATATGTCTGACCCCCGCAGTGCATCTATATACAGATGCCGCTGCAGCACTATGAATGACAAGTATTCTTTCAGCAGCGCATCGGGCCGGCCTGATGCGCTGCTAATAGAATACTTTTCATTCATAGCGCTGACAGGGGCTTATGATAGCGCTGGGGGGGGGGGGGACATATACATACATGCGCTGGGGGGGGAGAATACCTATAAATGCGCTGTGGGGGGCAAGACTTATATAGCACAGCAGGGGGCAAGATATTTAGAAGCGCTGCGGGGGCAAGACATATACCCCCCCCAGCGATTCTATATATCTTTCCCCACCGCATCGCTTCTATTTGAAAACCCCGCCGGGAGCCCTGAATGGCTCCTCAGTGTAGGCCATTCAGGTCTCCCAGCGGGGAATTTAAAAATGAAAGTAAAATGCATGGTACATCGCAGGGGAGTGGAGCATGCCGCCCACCCCCCTGTTTAACAACTTCTAATCGCATCGGGTCTCAGAAGTGTACTACAACTCCCATCATGGAACAGTCTCTGTTCCATGATGGGGGTTGTAGTACAAACTAGGGATCGACCGATATCGTTTTTTTTTAGGGCCGATACCGATAATCGTGCAGGCTAGGGCCGATAGCCGATAACTTATACCGATATTCCGGTATAAGTTATCGGCTATTTAACCCCCTGCGACACCGCTGCAGATCATTGATTTAAAGCGGGCGCTTTAAATCAATGATCTGCAGTGGCTTTTGCGGGGCCATAGGCCGCCGCCGCCACCCGCTTCTCTCCCCCTACCTGTCAAGGTGGTCCGGGCCATCCTTCCTTCCTTCCTGTAGTGTCCGGGGGCGTTCCGGGTGGAGGGTGACCGGTCCGGGCTGTCCTTCTTCTCCGGCGGTCATTTTCTCCACTCCGGGCAGGCTCCGGCCTAGTACGCTGCATAGACGCCGCTGCGCAGTGACACCCGCAGGGGCCCAACCGGTATAGCGGTATGGGCAAAAATCCGTATACCGCCCAGCATCACGGTGGGGGGTGCGACGCGGTGCGGTGGGTCGGGGGGGGGGGTGGGGGTGGTGCGGGGCAATATCGGCTTATCGGCAAGGTAATTGCCGATACCGATAATGCCCAAAATCGTGATTATCGGCCGATAATATCGGCCATACCGATAATCGGTCGATCCCTAGTACAAACACTAATGTAGCCTCTCCAGCTGTCTGCAGACTCCCGCAGCCGGGGAATTACTACTCCCATCATGGAAACAAGTCTGTTCCATGATGGGAGTAGTAGTAGTCCCTCAGCACTGCAGGAGTCTGCTGATGTCACCTCTTCTGAGCTCAGAAGTAATAACGGAGATTTTAAACCAGGTGCAAACGGATGACATAAAGGCTCATCCATCTGCCATAGATTTCAATGTTAAAAATAATGGCCGTTAATTTACCTGTTTCTTGTGACGGAAGAAAAATTGGTGCATGTGCCGTTTTTTTTCTTCCATCACAAATAACGTCCGTTATTCATGACGGACTATAACGGGTCATAACGGATAATCAAAAAATCCCATAGACTTGAATGGGATTTTGTGACGGCCATTTAACATCCGTTTTTAAGGCTTTTCTAACGGAAGTTTATAACGGGTCTTTTAACAGAACAACTTTATAGTGTGAAAGGGGCCTTATTTTTTAGTTTTCTACCTTGATATTGTTCTGTATTTTCTCTCAGTCTCAGTCGGATTCACAGACTGGGAAGGGCCGTTCCCCAGCAGGTGTGACATCATCTGAAGCCATACAGGAGAGAACTTCCTCCCTCACTCTGCTACACACAGCCCAGAGAAGTTCAGTGTGAGATGAGCTATGATTGGATAAGGCTGCACCCCCCCCCCCCCCACCCCCTCAGCACTCCAGACTGCATTTCCTGATTTTGGACTTCTGCCGGGCCTGCAGGAGTCCAAAGTCTGTGCAAGAGATGGGGGGAAATGTGCTCTGGACAAGTAGGGAGACACCTAGTGGCAGCTTTTTTAAACACAAAACATAGAAAACTAAAAAAAAATTTAAACAAAGTACATTAGAATTATTTTTTATTTACCATAAGGAGTGCAGTAGCAAAAAATTTTTTTAATGACAGTGCCCATTTAACAATCTACGAGATCTCCAATTTACCCCAAATTGTGACACTGCCTCAAACATGACGAGAGTGGACAAGTCACTGCCTCCCACAACATGATTGGACTTCTATCCTGAAATACTTTGTACTGCTGTCTTTTTTTAATTCTACTCACGGTCATGACAAAAGTCCTTGTCCCATGGTCCAAACATCAATCTATATTTAGGCAGGTCACTACCCTATACAAACCTCATTTCACTCATCCCCTAAAATACTCTGTGCTGCTGGGATATCCCTGCACTTTTCTACCATGTGGTCCCTGGACCTCGCTCCTTTCCCCACCTCACATCATAACAAACCCCTGTGTCACATGGTGCAGGACATTCCCTGCCTTCCACAACCTCAGTGCATTCCTCTCCTGAAATACTCTGTTTTAGACTTAAAGGGGTACTCCAGTGGAAATTTTTTTTTTTTTAAATCAACTGGTCCCACAAAGTTAAACAGACTTGTAAATTACTTCTATTAACCCCTTAAGGACGCAGGACGTAAATGTACGTCCTGGTGAGGTGGTACTTAACGCACCAGGACGTACATTTACGTCCTGTGCATAACCGCGGGCATCGGAGCGTTGCCCGTGTCATGCGCGGCTGATACCGGCTGCTGATCGCAGCCAGGGACCCGCCGGCAATGGCCGACGCCCGCGATCTCGCGGGCGTCCGCCATTAACCCCTCAGGTGCCGGGATCAATACAGATCCCGGCATCTGCGGCAGTGCGCGATTACAATGAACGATCGGATCGCCCGCAGCGCTGCTGCGGGGATCCGATCATTCAGAACGCCGCACGGAGGTCCCCTCTCCTTCCTCCGTCCGGCTCCCGGCGTCTCCTGCTCTGGTCTGTGATCGAGCAGACCAGAGCAGGAGATGACCGATAATACTGATCTGTTCTATGTCCTATACATAGAACAGATCAGTATTAGCAATCATGGTATTGCTATGAATAGTCCCCTATGGGGACTATTCAAGTGTAAAAAAAATTGTAAAAAAATGTAAAAGTAAAAGTAAAAATAAATCCCCTCCCCCAATAAAAAAGTTAAACGTCCGTTTTTTCCTATTTTACCCCCAAAAAGCGTAAAAAATAAATTTAATAGACATCTTTGGTATCGCCGCGTGCGTAAATGTCAGAACTATTAAAATAAAATGTTAATGATCCCGTACGGTGAACGGCGTGAACGTAAAAAAAAAAAATCCAAAATTGCTACTTTTGTAATACATTTTATTTAAAAAAATTATAAAACATTTATTAAAAGTTTTTTATATGCAAAGGGATGTGGTATAAAAAAAAAGTACAGATCATGGCGAAAAAAATGAGCCCCCATACCGCCGCTTATACGGAAAAATAAAAAAGTTAGAGGTCATCAAAATAAAGGGATTATAAACGTACTAATTTGGTTAAAAAGTTTGTGATTTTTTTTAAGCGCAACAATAATATAAAAGTATGTAATAATGGGTATCATTTTAATCGTATTGACCCTCAGAATAAAGAACACACGTCATTTTTACCATAAATTGTACGGCGTGAAAACGAAACCTTCCAAAATTAGCAAAATTGCGTTTTTCTTTTTAATTTCCCCACAAAAATAGTGTTTTTTGGTTGCGCCATACATTTTATGATATAATGAGTGATGTCATTACAAAGGACAACTGGTCGCGCAAAAAACAAGCCCTCACACTAGTCTGTGGATGAAAATATAAAAGAGTTATGATTTTTAGAAGGCGAGGAGGAAAAAATGAAAACGTAAAAATTAAATTGTCTGAGTCCTTAAGGCCAAAATGGTCTGAGTCCTTAAGGGGTTAAAAAATATTTATCCTTCCAGTACTTTTTAGCAGCTGTATGCTACAGAGGAAATTCTTTTCTTTTTGAATTTCTTTTATGTCTTGTCCACAGTGCTCTCTGCTGACACCTGATGCCCATGTCAGGAACTGTCCAGAGCAGGAGAAAATCCCCATAGCAAACCTATGCTGCTCTGGACAGTTCCTGATACGGACAGAGGTGTCAGCAGAGAGCGCTGTGGACAAGACATAAAAGAAATTCAAAAAGAAAAGAATTTCCTTCGTAGCATACAGCTGCTAATAAGTACTGGAAGGGTAAATATTTTTAAATAGAAGAAATGTATAAATCTGTTTAACTTTCTGGCACCAGTTGATTTGAAAAAAAAAAAAAATGTTTTCCACCAGAGGACCCCTTTAAACAAAAAAAAAACTGAAACGCGTCCAGCCAGCGTAGACATCTGCGGAGTGACTCCACTGTGATGTATAGATGTAATCATATGGAGCGGCACCTCCGTCCGTAAAACATTTGTTACCGTTTTTTTTAACCACGAAACGCCTTCCAGGATCCATGTTTTCCATTAGGTCGGCAGCTCTTCTGCGTTGTCGTGTCGTAAATCGTCGTCTCTTATCTGGGGGAACCGTTCCCGCGTCTTCTTGATACATTGTTACCAATTACCGTATCGCACATCTGCGCCTGCCCTATTCCCAGATGTTTTTTTTTTTTTAGATCGTAATTGAGATGTTACCGTGCGCCAAAATTGTAATATTGGAAATCTCTGACTCTTATCGAATCTCGGTGACACGCGTCGTAAATTCACACGTCGCGGTCTCCGCGGTTTGGGACAAGCAAATCCAAGTCGTTTTTCTAGATAATTTAATAAAATCTTAAGTGTATCCATCCAACAGGTGAATGAATGATGGCGTCCAAATGTTCCGAGGGTGTACAGCTCTGCTGCTGAATCTCTAAGGGTAGGTTCACACTGAAGGTTTGGAGAGGATTTTCTCTCCAATTCACTGAAAAACCCCAAAGTATGTAATTACATTTCTGCTCCACAGTTCACACTGAGGAATTTCCGCTAGCGGAATTCTGTCACTGAATTCCGTTCCACATGAAGAATGAACATGCTCTTCCTTCATGTGGAATTTGCGTCCTAACCCCATAGAACTCAAAGTAAATTTTTTTTTACAGTTTGCCACACTCTCGCGCGGAATTCGTGAGGAAATTGCGTGGATTTTGCACAGAATACCCACGGAATTCACGCAAAAAATCTGAAAAAAAAAAAATAATGTCTCCTATGCCGCGCTGAATTCCGCGTGGAATTCCGCGGCAGAAGTTCCGTAGTGTTAATGGTGCAGCAAAATCCTATTTAAAGGGGTACTCCGGTGCTTAGACATCTTATCCCCTATCCAAAGGATGGGGGATAAGATGCCTGATCGCGGGAGTCCCGCCACTGGGGACCCCCGTGATCTTGCACGCGGCACCCCGTTTGTAATCAGTCCCCGGAGCGTGTTCGCTCCGGAACTGATTACTGTTGATCACGGGGTCGGCGGCGTGTGATGTCACGCCTCCGCCCCCGTGTGACCTCACGCTCCGCCCCTCAATGCAAGTCTATGGGAGGGGGTGTGACAGCTATCACGCCCCCTCTCGTAGGCTTGCATTGAGGGGCGGAGCGTGAGGTCACACGGGGGCGGAGGAGTGACGTCACACGCCGTCGGCCCTGTGGTCGCCGGTAATCAGTCCCCGGAGCGAACACGCTCCGGGGACTGATTACAAACGGGGTGCCGCGTGCAAGATCACGGGGGTCCCCAGCAGTGGGACTCCCGCGATCAGGCATCTTATCCCCTATCCTTTGGATAGGGGATAAGATGTCTAAGCACCGGAGTACCCCTTTAAAGCAAAGGGAGGCTGCTGCACCGTATTTGTTGGAGCTCAGTTCGTAAAAAAAACACACAGCGTGAAAGGAAATTTCACCTGGAGATATTCAGGGGAAGAGATTCTGTGTGCAGCTGTGGCGTTTTTTTTTTTTGTTGTTTTTTTTGGTGTGTGTTCCACCAAAATAAATAAAAAATAAATAAAACAACCTACCCCTCATGGTGCAGATATCTATTGGTCTTTTTGTTTTTTTATTTGGGGCTTTATCCCCTGCATTTTTCTCCTTTCAAGTCATACCATTCATTCACTATGAAAGAATTGGGGGGGAACAGAAAAATAAAAAGCTAACACATGGCATTTTTTTTTCTAGTATATTTTCCACCTAAATAACAGCCATACCCTGCACATGCTGCCAAAACTGAGCCCAAAAATGTTGCTAAAGTGTAAAGAAAAACAATAAATAAAAAATTAAGGATGTGTGGGTCTGGTGTTTCATATTTCCCTATTGCAGTTATTCCCAACCAGGGTGTCTCCAGCTGTTGCAAAACTACAACTCCCAGCATGCCCGGACAGCCGTTGGCTGTCCCGGCATGCTGGGAGTTGTAATTTTGCAACAGCTGGAGGCACCCTGGTTGGGAAACACTACCCTGTTGCTTACATCTGGCTGCAGAGTTTTTGGGCCAAAAATAATGCCATGCGGCACGTTTTCTATCTACAGATGCACTGTGTTGTTTTTGTTTTTTTGTGGACTACTCTATTCTATAGAGAGGCATCCATAAAAAAATCTAAACATCATATATCACACAATAAATATATACAGTATATATATATATATATATATATATATATATATATATGGGGAATATATATATATATATATATATATATATAGGGGAATATATATATAGAGGAATAAATATATATATATATATATATATATAGGGGAATATATATATATATATATGGGAATATATATATATAGGGGAATATATATATATATATATATATATATATATATATAGGGGAATATATATATAGGGGAATATATATATATATATATATGGGAATATATATATAGGGGAATATATATATATATAGGGGAATATATATATATATATATATATATATATAGGGGAATATATATATATATAGGGGAATATATATATAGGGGAATAAATATATATATATATAGGGGAATATATATATATGTATATGGGAATATATATATAGGGGAATATATATATATATATATATAGGGGAATATATATATATATATATAGGGGAATATATATATATATATATATATATATATAGGGGAATATATATATATGGGAATATATATATAGGGGAATATATATATAGGGGAATATATATATATAATTTAACTCCCTGAGTTAAATACTCATCCCATTTAGTTTACTTAGTGGCCCTTGAAAGCTCCGTCACACCAGGAGTGGTGAACTCTCCCTGAGTTAAATACTCATCCCGTGTATGTATATATGTGTATATATATATATATATATATATATATATATATCCTCAAAGAAGTGGAAGCGGCACTCCAAGATCACATCAAAGTAGTGGTTTATTCACTCATCTGTGTAAGCGACGTTTCGGCTTATCAATAAAGCCTTTCTCAAGCATATTTGATAAGCCTTTCTCAAGGCTTTATTGATAAGCCGAAACGTCGCTTACACAGATGAGTGAATAAACCACTACTTTGATGTGATCTTGGAGTGCCGCTTCCACTTCTTTGAGGATATTACGTTGGGGGTCGGTCTGCCCCTGAAGCTGAGCACCCAGACGGATCTAGAATCCTGTATCACGGTGCTTCTTCTTTGTTTTTCCTTTGTATATATATATATATATATATATATATATATATATATAAATGCAAATATAGATCGATAGATCCAAATAGCAGCAGTACACAAAGTAATAGGTGCAAAATTAAGAAAAATGTATTGCATCATTCCAGTGTACAGAGAGCGACAATTCCGCGACCACTCGTTGCCATTCTAGAGCTCCGACGAGAGGTCGTGGAAACGTCGCTCTCTATACACTGGAATGATGCAATACATTTTTCTTAATTTTGCACGTGCACCGCTTACTGGATTTACACCTTTGGTTGTGCTGCTCTCCTGGGAAGTTACTATAAATATATATAGAAATAGAAAAAGCGCAGCACTCCTCCAATAAGTGAAAAGGGTGGCTTTATTTACTCACATGTATAGCAGCAACGTTTCTGTCCTACCATAGGACCATTTTCAACCCTGTTTCCCCGAAAATACACCCTACCCCGAAAATAAGACCTAGGCCAGGTGTACTCAACTGGCGGCCCGCAGTCCAGATCCGGACCGTGGCCGCCAGTAATGCAGCCGCTCTCAACAACTCCCCCCTCTTGAGTAATGCCCCCCCTTTGGCTGGTCCCTCGGCAAGTTAATTGAGCCGGGGCAGGGACGCTGTCGCTTTAAAAAGTCCGCACGTATGCCCGCCCGACGTCACGGACGTGTCCCTGCCCCGGCTGCTAAGCAGCAGAAGGAGATCCCGCCGATGCAGAGAGCTGCAGCTTCTACAAGTTGCGGACACTATGAAGGTGGGGAAGTGCTGGTTTCTACTGGGGATGAAATGTGTAGTTTATTATGGGGGGCACTGTAGGAGTGTGGAGGACGACGGGGGAAGGGGAGGATGGGGGGCTGTAGCAGTGTGGAGGATGGGGGGGGGCTACAGGAGTGTGGAGGATGGGGGGCTGCAGGAGTGTGGAGGATGGGGGCTGTGGGAGGATGGGGGGCTGCAGCAGTGTGGAGGATGGGGGGGGCTACAGGAGTGTGGAGGATGGGGGGCTGCAGGTGTGTGGAGGATGGGGGCTGTGGGAGGATGGGGGGCTGTAGCAGTGTGGAAGATGGGGGGGGATGTGGCATCCTAACTTTACTGAGGGTAGACAGTAGTGTTGAGCGGCATAGGCCATATTCGAATTTGCGAATATTTGCGAATATATGGACGAATATTCGTCATATATTCGCTAAATTCGCATATTCATAATATTCTCGTTTTATTTTCGCATATGGAAAAATTTGCGTATGCGAAAATTAACATATGTGAAAATTAGCATGTACAAAAATTAACATAAGCGAAAATGCGAAAATTTGCACGCCAGTCTCACACAGTAGTATTAGAGCCTTCTATACACCACACAAACTGGAAGCAGAGAGGGGTGATCACTGCGATGTGTACTGGGAAAAAAAAACCAAAAAAGAATATTCGTAATTACAAATATATAGCGTTATATTCGCAAATATTTACGAGCAACACTAGTAGACAGTTGTTACCGTCTATGCAGTACAGCCAGGGCCCAAAGGAGGTGACCAGTGACACAGAGACCTTGCAGGTTTGCTGGGACTTGTAGTAGACAGGAGAATTTAGTGCAGGCCACACTGGATAGACCGAAGACTTGACTGTCAGGACTGTGACTTTAGGTTACTGTGCGCTGGACTTGTAGCTGCAGGACTTGACTAAATGCCTCCAATATTCTGGACACGACCTGACTGCACTGGACATCAGGAACAAGAGAGAGAAGCTCCACCCGGGGTTTATAAGAAACTAGCAGGGAGCCCACAGGTCACCTTTGGGGTCAGCTGGGCACTAGTACCTCCTGGGTAACAATCACATGGTAAATTTATTAAAGTCACAACACACAATAAAATGCATAACATATTTACATGGGGGAAAACAACTTCAAGGGGTCCTGGGGACACTGAGGGGCACTGCCTGACAGGGCAGGAGAGTACGGGGAAACACCATCCCGTACTGGGCCACCACACACACATATATATATATATATATATATATATATATATATATATATATACATACACTATGGTGGGACACTATGTGTATTGAGGCCTCCTGACTGTCCAACAACAGATGATGTTGGGGTGAGAGAAGGTCGGACATGTTGCTTTTATAGATGTAAGACAGAGTCAGAGGAGTCTGGCAGTGGCTTACCCCTCCTCTCTTCACTTACAATACAAGAACGTTCTGCCAAGCTGAATGATAGCGTGTATGTCGGGGATGGAAGAAATCGATGTCAGCCAATCGACAGGTTAGGCCGACAGCTATTGAAAGTCTATGGGAATCTTTAGAACTACTCGGTCAACTAGGGCTAATAAAGCAGAGGAGCGAATGGACATTTCCTAAATATATCTGTCAGGAATGGACATTGTTTGTGACAGGTCGATAAGATTATCAGACGTCCAGATACTTTACTTGTAATGGAAATTGTCTGTACAATCTATCACTAAGTGCAGGGAACTCACTCCTGACTCTTGATAACCAAACCCCCAGGGTTTCTACGTGTTCTGTGGTTTAGTGATGGTCTCCATCCATTTTGGTCATCTTCTTCTCCTTCATGTCACCCGAATGATAAGCGTGCCATATATTTTGTCTCTCTCTCCCGTTTCCCCCATACACATACATGCTCGGCCGACAGTGCATTCATTCTGAATGAGACCTTTCGAGCCTGAATGTTCTCTTTCCAGAAATCTGCTATTAAAGGGGTACTCCGGTGAAAAATGTTTTTCATATCAACTGGCTCCAGAAAATTTAAACAGATTTTTTAATTCTAAACATGGAAAGGCAGGAAAAGGAGAGGGCACACAAGAAGGTTACTTCACCTGTAGTAGAGATACAGCGTAGTATCGGTGGCCTATAACAACGTCTCCTGCAGGGTGCACATACGAAATGTGTGAAGTATCAATATATGCAATAAAGAAAGCTCGGCGGAGACAGCTAGGGGTGGGAGTCCGGTTCACGGAAAGCTGGGTCTCAGCATCAGCGCAGGTAGATGGACGCTCGGAGGCTACGCCGGCTGTTTCACACGTGAATTTCATTTATTTTTTGTTTCCAGGTGTTCACGGAACTTGGTTGGTTTCTTCTCTCTTCTACTTCTGCACGTGCATGTGGTTTTGGGTTCCTTTTTTACCTTATTTTCTTTCTGTCGGTGTTGTTTACAATCACCATGGTTACCCCGCTCTGCTGCTGTTAAATACCGGGCGCGATGACGTAATTTTGAGGCACGCATTCACGTGTGAAACAGCCGAGCGCCCATCTACCTGCACCGATGCTGAGACCCAGCTTTCCGTGAACCGGACTCCCACACCGAGCTGTCTCCGCCGAGCGGTGAGTGCACGTACGTGCTTTCTTTATTGCACAGATTTGTAAATTACTTCTATTAAAAAATCTTAACTCTTCCAGTACTTATCAG
This sequence comes from Hyla sarda, assembly GCF_029499605.1. Lineage (NCBI taxonomy): Eukaryota > Metazoa > Chordata > Amphibia > Anura > Hylidae > Hyla > Hyla sarda. Next base: position 13,134,100 of record NC_079190.1, on the reverse strand, counting down.
CTGCTGTATGCTCCAGAGGAAGTTGTGCGACAAAATTGAAGAAAAAATGCAATTTTGTAACTTTTGGGGGCTTCCGTTTCTACTCAGTACATTTTTTGGCCCCTATAACTTTTTTATTTTTCTGTGTATGGGGCAGTATGAGGGCTCAATTTTTGCGCCGTGATCTGAAGTTTTTAGCGGTACCATTTTTGTAATGATCGGACTTTTTGATCGCTTTTTAAATGTGAAAAGGGGGGTGATTCAAACTTTTATTAGAAAAGGGGTTAAAGGATCTTTATTAAATTTGTTTTTGCAATGTTATCTTTAACATTGATCAATGGTTTCTCATAGGAAACCATTGATCAATGTTTCTGCCACTTGACTGCTCATGCCTGAATCTCAGGCACTGAACAGTCATTCGGCGATCGGACAGCGAGGAGGTGGGTAGGGACCCTCCTGCTGACTTTGCAGCTGTTCGGTATGCTGCGATTTCATCGCAGCGATCCCAAACAGCTCTCTGAGCTAACCGCCAATGATTTACTTTCACTTTAGATGCAGCGTTCAACTTTGAACGCCGCGTCTAAAGGGTTAATACTCCGCGGCACGGCAATCAGTGCCACGCGCTATTAGCCACAGGTCCCGGCTGTTGCTAGGTGCTGTGCCCGACCCGCTATGACCCCGCGTTATAGAATGGGAGCCGACCCATGATGTACATGAATGTCATGGGTCAGGAAAAGGTTAAATAGGTACTCCGGTGTAAAAAAAAAAAAATGTTGAAATCAACTGGTGCCAGGAAGTACTTCAATTTAAAAATCTTAATCCTTCCAGTACTTAGCTGCTATATGCTCCACAGGAAGTCCTTTTCTTTTCAAATTTCCTTTCTGTCTGACCGCAGTGCTCTCTGCTGACACCTCTGTCCATGTCAGGAACTGTCCAGAGCAGGAGAGGTTTACTACGGGGATTTGCTCCTGCTCTGGACAGTTCCTGAACAGTGGCAGTGCCCATTTAAACATGCCGGTCAAGGTGATAAGGTCATTGGACCATGCCAGTCACCATGACTGGAGGACTCCACCAATACTATATACTGTTATTATCAACTGCGACTGGAATTACCCTTAAAATTCTAAAAAATTCCAGGCAAACTATAAAACCCCGGCTTCATTCGTGGAGGGAGAGTGGGTCAGACATGATAAAATGCTGTCGTGAGTACAAATTGTTGTTCGTCTAGCAGCGCTCAGATCCCCTGCCATGGAATGATGTTACTGGTACTTGTCAAGAACTAAAAATAAAGATAAAGGCGGGTCCAGGAGCGGAGGCATCACTCACCACTTCTCTCAGCAGACAGCACTAATCTCTTTCAGAGAAACTGTGATTTACAGATTAATGCTGTCTGCTGCACAGAGGGGATTGGAGCTGGGGATCGGGGGGTGCTGCCGCCAGATTCTGTACAACTACATAGAATAACATCGTCTCACAGTATCTCTATTATTCACATGCTTTTGGTAAATGGGTCTATAGGGATAATCTCTAAAGAATTGCTAATTTTAAAGGGGTACTCCGGTGGAAAACTTTTTTTTTTTTTTTTTTAATCAACTGGTGCCAGAAAGTTAAATAGATTTGTAAATTACTTTTATTAAAAAATCTTAATCCTTCCAGTACTTATTAGCTGCTCAATACTACAGAGGAAATTATTTTCTCTTTGGAACACAGAGCTCTCTGCTGACATCATGACCACAGTGCTCTCTGCTGACACCTCTGTCCATTTTAAGAACTGTCCAGAGTAGGAGAAAATCCTTATAGAAAACATATGCCGCTCTGGACAGTTCCTAAAATGGACAGAGATGTCAGCAGAGAGCACTGTGTTCCAAAAAGAAAAGAATTTCCTCTGTAGTATTCAGCAGCTAATAAGTACTGGAAGGATTAAGATTTTTTTTTTAATAGAATTAATTTACAAATCTGTTTAACTTTCTGGCACCAGTTGATTTAAAAAAAAAAAAAAAAAAAAAAAGGGTTTCCACCGGAGTACCCCTTTAATGAAATTAAGTAGATTAAATCATTCACTGGTGGTTAGGTTTTATTGTCCTAATCTGTCAATACAGGAACATGATGGCAGATTCAACATTTGTGTTAAACTAGTAGCCCCAGGGTGAGCATCACAACTAAAGTTCCTTAGTCACTGACAACTCCAATCTGCACACAGTCTATCTATCCACATTCTAAGGTTAATAAAAATAACCTCTGGTGCCTCTGGATACGCCAAAAGGTTTAAGTTTGCAATCACAATGGATCTCAGGACTGAAGCCCACTGTAATCTAAACTTCTGATATGTCTGGACAACATGTCGGAAGTTTTTACATATGACATTAACGCTTTAAAGGGGTACTCCGTGGGCTGCGGGGGTCGTGATGTTATGGACACCCCCCCTCATGATGTCACTCCACACCCACTCAATGCAAGTCTATGGGAGGGGGCGTGGCAGCCGCCACACCCCCTCCCATAGACTTGCATTAAGGGGGCAGTGTGTGATGTCACGAGGGGTGACATCACACACCCAGAGTTCAGACTTGCATTAAGGGGGCAGTGTGTGATGTCATGAGGGGTGACATCACACACCCAGCGTTCAGAATAAAATGTTCCGAACACTGGGGCAGTGGAGCACCCCTTTAAAGGGGTACTCCCGTGGAAAACTTTTTTTTTTTTTAAATCAACTGGTGTCAGAAAGTTAAACAGATTTGTAAATTACTTCTATAAAAAAAAAAAACGTAATCCTTCCAGTACTTTTTAGGGGCTGTATACTACAGAGGAAATGCTTTACTTTTTAGATTTTTCTGATGTCATGACCACAGTGCTCTCTGCTGACCTCTGCTGTCCATTTTAGGAACTGTCCAGAGACGCATATGTTTGCTATGGGGATTTTCTCCTGCTCTGGACAGTTCCTAAAATGTACAGCAGAGGTCAGCAGAGAGCACTGTGATCATGACATCAGAGAAATCTAAAAAGTAAAGCATTTCCTCTGTAGTATATAGCCCCTAAAAAGTACTGGAAGGATTAAGATTTTTTAATAGAAGTAATTTACAAATCTGTTTAACTTTCTGGCACCAGTTTATAAAAAAATAAAAAATAAAAGTTTTCCATGGGAGCACCCCTTTAAATTTTCTTTTGTCAAATAATGCTCTAAATATAGAACAACATCCTTATATAATACAACATAAGTATAGCCTAAGCCCATTCTGACCAGTGTATTATACAAATTACATTATTCGTTAAGAAGATCTCTATGTAGTGACATCTACTGGTCATTGCTTATACTGCAATTATTGTTGTAATACATTTTTTTATATATATGCATACAACAGACATAGAAGGGAGAAATACAAAAGATATAATAACATTGGTCTGTGTGAGAGCACTGAAGATCAGCCAAAAAAAACAAAAAAAAAAGCTAATTCGTCAGCTAATCGCATCTTTTTTGTGATTAAAATGATCGTTTTGTGCGTCTGCGACAATGATGAAATGACACACGGAATGCCACAATATACTTACCTAGCGATATTGGGCCTCATTTACTAAGAGTTTCGGGTTTTTACTAGTGGGAAAAGTTGTTTCAGACTTGCAGGATTCCTCTTTATTTACTATTGGGAAAAGTCGGGAACATTTTTTGACCAGCTTTTTCTAGGTCGATATTTCCAGCAATTTACCCACAGAATTTTCTGTTAATTCAATAGTAAATCGGTCAGGTTGTGAAACCACGCCCCTTTTGAGGCGGCCACGCCCCTTTTCGGCTTTTCACAGTGCAATGTCGGGTTTGTTGGATTTTTCACGCGCACACTGTCGTAAACTGTCGCAAACTGGCGCAGACTGGCGCAGACACTCTGCGCCAAAATAACCTACCTACCTAATATGGGAGGCTATCTACTACCTTCTTGTCTAGCTAATATGGGGGACTATCTACTACTTTCCTAGCTACTATGGGGACTACCTACTAATTACATAGCTAATATGGGAGTCTACCTAATACCTTCATACAGAGGGGGAACTATCGTTTTTTATACAGAGGGGGAACTATCGGGGGGGGGGGGGACTACCTACCTAATATGGGAGGCTATCTACTACCTTTTTGTCTAGCTAATATGGGGGACTATCTACTACTTTCCTAGTTACTATGGGGACTACCTACTAATTACATAGCTAATATGGGGGTCTACCTAATACCTTCATACAGAGGGGGAACTATCGTTTTTTATACAGAGGGGGAACTATCGGGGGGGGGGTAACCTACAGGGGGTAACTATCTCTGGGGGGGCCCTACCTACTTGAGGCACCTATGTGATGGGGAAACTACCTGAAGGGCCATGTCTACCTACTGAAGCAACCTAACTGCTTAATGAGGGGGATATAATGATTCTCTTCCTCAACCCACTTATCTACCCACTCCACTAAGTGGGAAACCAAGAGGGGGCATTATTAATGTTTGTGACACTATAGGTCTTGGAAAGTGCAGAGACCTTATGATGACCTCATGATGAGCTAGTTGGAGAAGAAAAAGTAAAGTCCCATGTGAGTTACCAGATGTAACTGCACTGTAATCACTTATATGGTATGTAGTAGTAATAATGGGGGTTGTTGTTGTAAGTCACCAGATGTAAATGCACTGTAATCACTTATATGCTCTGTCGTGGTAATCATAGCAGTTATGGTGTGTTGGTATTACTTAGCCAGTATGTAGGGGGCATCACTGGATATAACTGCACCGTAATCACATATAGTTTGTCATGGTAATGATAGTGGTTATGTTGTGGCGGTATTACTTAGGCAATATGTAGAGGCATCACTGGATATAACTGCACTGTAATCACTTATGTGGTCTTTAGTGGCAATGATGGTGGTTGTTGTCAGTCTGCTAGTATAGGAGGTCCTACGTAACCGACAACATTATTGCTGTTGGACGCATTTCCCATTCCGCATGTGCGAGTGTGGTAAGAGAGTGGCTGTGAGCGGAGTTAGGGGGAGTGGCTTATCCCTCTTTGCTCTCACCAAAAGTTCGGAGGTATGTACCGCGTTTGACGTATGATTAATGGATTAACAGACAGTGAAAACCTGGAGAACTGTGGAGAAAAAGACTTTATTACAACTACAATGTGCATTCTGGGACAATGTTATTTGTGACGGGCGTTATTAATAACGGGCTATAATGGGTTAAAACGGCTATTAGAAAAATCCCATAGACTATAATGGGATTTTCTAACTGCCGTATAGGATTTTGTAAGTGCCGTTTTACTGCCGCTTTTCTGACGGAACTTCGAAAACTGAGTAATTATGTAGTGTAAAAGGGGCCTTACTTGAGTTCACCATTGCAGTGACCACCACTGTAGAATACAGTGACCCCTCGACCTACGATGGCCCCGACATACGATCATTTCAACATGCGATGACCTCTCAGAGGCAGCATCAACACACGATGCTTTTGTATGTCGGGGCCATCGCATAAACAGCTATCGGGCAGCGCAGACTGCTTCAGCTGCCACCGGATAGCCGTTTACGGTGCCCCGTGTGGTCCGCTGACGATCACTTACCTGTCCTCGGGCTCCGGTGCGTCCTCTTCGGGCTCCCCTGCATCGTCGGCGCTCTCCGTCGTCGTCATCACGTCGCTGCGCACGCCGTCCCGTCATCCAATAGGAGCGGCGTGCGGAGCGACGTGATGGTGGCGACAGAGAGCGCGGATGCCGGGGAAGCAGAGGCCTTGCCGGAGCGTCGGGGACACCTCGGGGACGCGGCGACAGCGATGGACGGCGACATCCCGGGCAGCGGTGACAAGCGGTGACGGTCCGGAGACACGTAAGTACAACTTCCTCTAACACTTTACATTGCACGGATCCCTCAACATGCGATGGTTTCAACAAACGATGGTCCATTTGGAACGGATTACCATCGTATTTTGAGGGAACACTGTACAGTATATATTGGTACAAAATGTGATCATGGGGGGTTTCCCAGTGTCTCTCCATGGTATTCAGACTCGTATTAGGAACCTTCTATTTGACAGACTTGAACCAAAACACAATAGGGGTTGGGCTTAAAATTGGCATTGTATGGTAGGTTGGAGATGTTCCCGCAGGAGATTCACACATTGATCGGGCTCTTTAAGATTTGTTAAAGAGAGAACAGGACTAAACATTACGGCCGTGTTATAATCACCAGCAGAGATTATAACATTCCTTCACATGGAGACTTTAGTACAACTTAATCCCTTCATCCACGAACAGTAGATCAGGGATGCACTTAAGAGCCGTCTCGTACTTCATCATCCTGTCCACAGTCCTGGTCTACATACATACTCTACCATACAGACACTCTCATGTACAGAAACAGCTCTTATCACCCCATTGATAACATTGCAGTATTTATACTTTTGCTTTACATTTTTCATCTTTATACTAGAAAAAATAGGAGTTTTTTTTTTTTTCCTCTAATCAACTAATTTCGGGCTATGCAAATAATATTTTTGGATTTTTTTTTCTTTTTTTATGGCGGCATTCTAGAATTCTAAATGTATTATTTATTTTTGCCTTAATGCAGCTGTATGAGGTCTTGTCTTTTGTGGTACATACTATAAATTATATACATTAATTGTGGGAACTAGGAATATCTTTTTTTTTTATTTACTTATTTTAGTTAATAATTAAAGTGGTATTCCAGGCCAAAACTTTTATATATATATATATATATATATATATATATATATATATATATATATATATCAACTGGCTCCGGAAAGTTAAACAGATTTGTAAATTACTTCTATTAAAAAATCTTAATCCTTCCAATAGTTATTAGCTTCTGAAGTTGAGTTGTTGTTTTCTGTCTAACTGCTCTCTGATGACTCACGTCCCAGGAGCTGTGCAGTTCCTATGGGGATATTCTCCCATCATGCACAGCTCCCGGGACGTGACATCATCATTGAGCAGTTAGACAGAAAACTTCAGAAGCTAATAACTATTGGAAGGATTAAGATGTTTTAATAGAAGTAATTTACAAATCTGTTTAACTTTCCAGAGCCAATTGATATATATATATATATATATATATAAGGTTTTGCCTGGAATACCCCTTTAATTTAATTAAATTTTTTCTTTTTCTTTTATGTCTATGGACACCAAATACCAAATATGTTTTATTAATATTTTTTTTTATTATATAGGTTCTATTAAGTAAAATACATTTTATTTATTTTATTTAGAAAAAACAAAAAACAACCAATTATTTTTCACACTACACCACTAAGCTCATACCTTGCCATTGTCACGTCTGGGGTAGGGAACAGTGCAGTCCTGACACTCACCCCCAATCCACTATCCCTTCCTACTTAAACTCAAAAATAGAAACAGAACATAGCCATCAACAACTTGAACAATGATATAACTCCTTCTCAGCATAATTTAAAGAAATTAAAAACGTGCAAGCCCACTCGCCGCGTCAAGGCCAACTCATAAGAGTGGGTCCCTGAACTAATACTGGCGTATCGTTAGGCAGCGACCACCATTGCCACATCACCAAGCCCACAGGAGGAATGACCAAGTGGGCAGACAGCCCCACTGCTTCTGGGCCAAGCCTCCGGCTCTGGGCCATGCCACCCCACAGACAAAGCACCACAGCAACAATGACTGGTGCAGGGCGCCACACCAGTGCAAACACCTACCAAGTGCTCTCTGCCTAAGGGCTGGGATGGGAGGAAAACCCTTATGCAGTCTCCTGCTGATTAAAAATGTCTGTGCAGTGGAGTAGAGTGCTGACCTACCTATTTGGACTTTCTGCCCTAAATAGCAGCCCCCAACTGGGCGACAGTCCCTATGCTGGTCTAAGTGCAGGGGTTTTTAGAAAAGTCAGGCAATTCAGGTCAGCAACAAACTGGCAAGACAGTACAAAATCAGCAACAAGGGGCTAAGCTGAGAACAAGCTAAATGGTCAAAACCAAAAGAGCAGCAAAGTACAAAATCAGAGGCAAAACAACGTCAAGCCAGGCAAAGAGTCAAATCTAGAAAGTAGCTCAGAACAAAATTATCAGATGAAGGAATGGTCAGGGAACAAGCAAAAAGTTCAGTTCACAGGAGGTCAAAAGCACAATAGGGGCACGGAATACGAACACAAGTGACAAGTGAGAACCTCAATCATGGGCACAGGTGGATAACTGGTGCTGGGACCAGGCAAGATACGCACGTTACAGTCATATTAGGTCATTCCTTTCTTCCTACATTTTACCATATGTAGAGATCTTCTAAACTAAACAAATCCATTCTCTACTACAAGGTCATTGACAAACCATCCAATCCCTCATTATTAACAATCTCACATAAAACATAATTCTGGTCACTGTTACTCTACTTTATTATAGTCCAGATATATCTCCCAAAAATTACGCACTTTTTTCCCCCAAAACTGAGGGGGGGGGGAAGTTGGTGCATCTTATACGGCGAATACACACCTATCGCGGCGGTCCCTGTGGCCATCAACGGCCGGGACCCGCGGCTAATGCAGGACATCACCGATCGCGGTGATGCCCTGTATTAACCCTTCAGGCGCGGCGATCAAAGCTGTCCACCGCATCTGAAACGAAAGTAACACTAACCCGGTCGGGCTGTTCCGGACCGCCACAGTGAAATCGCGGTGTCCCGAAACAGCTTAAAGGACACCGGGAGGGACCTTACCTGCCTCCTCGGTGTCTGCTCCGTGCCAGGATCCCCTGCATGGCCGGCACTCTCCTTCGACGTCATCACGTAGTCGCACACGCCATCCCGTCATCCAATAGGAGCGGCGTGCGTAGCGACGTGATGACGGAGAGCGTTGATCCCGGGGAAGAAGACGTCCGGAGCGTCGGGGACACCACGGGGACGCGGCGACAGAGATGAAGCGACATCCAGGGCAGCGGTGACGGGTCCGGAGCGGCGGGGACACGTGAGTACTACCTCCTATACCAGTGGTCTTCAACCTGCGGACCTCCAGATGTTGCAAAACTACAACTCCCAGCATGCCCGGACAACCAACGGCTGTCCGGGCATACTGGGAGTTGTAGTTTTGCAACATCTGGAGGTCCGCAGGTTGAAGATCACTGTTGGGTGCAGAATCTTTTTTTTCTAGATTTTGCACCTTTAAAATAGGGTGCGTCTTATATGCCGGTGCGTCCTATAGGGCGAAAAATACGGTAAATTATACGTTATATAAATTTTTTATTTATGTTCTATCAACATTTCAGGACACTCCCATATCACATATATAAAATTACCTTACAAAAAGTTCACATTTGGGACATTTTGATTCATTCCTACATGCAGTTTTGTAGCAACTAAGGGGGGGGGGGGGGGGAGTAATACGACCTTCAAATAATTTTAAATTAAATAAGTTTGTGATCATAGTTATCTTCAGCTAACTTAATATTTTGTAACATTTTTAACCAGGCATGATCTTCTATTCTTCCTACTTCACTTTTGCATATTTCAAAGCATATGCAAGAACTAGAGATGAGCGAACTTACAGTAAATTCGATTCGTCACGAACTTCTCGGCTCGGCAGTTGATGGCTTATCCTGCATAAATTAGTTCAGCTTTCAGGTGCTCTGGTGGGCTGGAAAAGGTGGATACAGTCCTAGGAAAGATTCTCCTAGGACTGTATCCACCTTTTCCAGCCCTCCGGAGCACCTGAAAGCTGAACTAATTTATGCAGGAAAAGTCATCAACTGCCGAGCCGAGAAGTTTGTGACGAATCGAATTAACTGTAAGTTCGCTCATCTCTAACAAGAACCAAAAAAAGAGTGTTTCTTTGTCTTGTGCTGTTCACCCAAACCCTGTGATAATCTAAGTATTTCCAAACTAATACATTTCCCATTCTCCACAACAGATAGTTTTCCACAGTATTTACTAATGATTCCCTACATTTTGCACTTTTTCCCAATTTTCCTTTTTTTTTTTTTTTTTTTTTTACACATGCTCTGAATTTGGGGGGCTCAAATCCACCACATTTTCTGTGGAAACCTTAGTAAATATGTTGGGATGTCGGAAATACGCCCCTTTTCAGGTTTGTTTTTTTCAATTCTGGCGCAAATTCTGGCGCACAATCCGATAAAACATGTCAGGTTTACAATAGTAAATCAGGGCCAATATGTGAAATTTTGGTTATTCCACCATCGAAAATCTATACTTTGGGTGGGATAGGGGAAAGCACTCAATACTCCCCTGTACTATACTTTTTATTTTTATTTATTTATTTTTTTGGTCCCTTGTCTTACACCATTTCTTATAATACATAATTTTTTTTTAAGATCCCCCACCTTATAGACTTGTTTTCAGCACTTATAAGATACCAGTTAAAACTGAATTTATACGCACCATAGTAAATAGTAAAAAAAAAAATTCTATTTTTTTTTAAAGGAGAACTCCAGAAAAAATTAAAGGGGTACTCCAGTGGAAAAGCTTCTCGGCAGCTAAGTCGGGCTGATCGGGACCATTGCGGTGAAATAGCTATGTCCCGATCAGCTAGAACACGAGCTGCCTCAACTGCCTCCGTTGCGTCCAATCGGCAATTGATCGCTCCAAGCCTGAGATCCAGGCTTGGGCAATCGACCGCCGATAACACTGATCATCTCCATGTTGATTCATGCGCCTGATCTGTGTATAAGATTGGTATGTGCAGTGTTATAGCCACTAGAGGGGTCTATAACACTGCAAAAAAAAAAAAAAAGTGTGAAAAAAAAGTTAATAAAGATGATTTAACCCCTTCCCTAATAAAAGTAAGAATCACCCCCCTTTTCCCATTTAAAAAAAAATAAATAAAAAAAAACATGCGGAAATGTCCGAATGATACAAATATATTGTTAATTAAATCGCACGGTCAATGGCGTACTCGCAAAAAAAATTCCAAAGTCCAAAATAGCATATTTTTGGTCCCTTTTTATACCATGAAAAAAATTAGCTATGAAAAAGTCCGATCAATATAAATATGGTACCGATAAAAACTTCAGAACACGGCACAAAAAATTAGCCCCATACCGGCCTGTATGCGGAAAAATAAAAAAGTTATAGGGGTCAGAAGTTAACAATTTTAAACGTATACATTTTCCTGCATGTAGTTATGATTTTTTTTCAGAAGTGCGACAAAATCAAATCTAAGTAGGGGATCATTTTAATCATATGCACCTACAGAAAATAGATAAAGTGTTGCACTGCGTAGAAACGGAAGCCCCCAATTTTGTCGCACAATGAATTTTATTTCCGTTTCGCCGTGGATTTTTTGGGAAAATGACTAATGTCACTGCAAAGAAGAATTGGTGGCACAAAAAATAAGCCATAATATGGAATTTTAGGTGCAAAATTGAAAGCGTTATGATTTTTAGAAGGTGATGAAATGAAAATGCAAAAACGGAAAAACCCTGCGTCCTTAAGGGGTTAAATAAACTGGTGCCAGAAAGTTAAACAGATTTTTAAATGATCGGAACAATGTAGAAAAGACCGCACTCACCCGATCAACGTGCACAGATTTCTTTATTCCGTTGAACATAAACGTGGAACACAGAAGGACTAGTGGTCGGCAGGGACGCCAGGGAACAGGAGGTGTAGTTACAGCTGTTTCACGGGAACACAGCCCGCTTCGTCAGACTACGCCCTCTGATGACGCGTCGCAGGTTATATACACACCCACGGTTACGTCAGCAGAGGAGCGTTAAACACAGGTAAGTGATTTAAAACCTTAGAAAAGTAGAAAAATCTTTAAAATCAATACCCTCTGCAAAAATCTATGACATATATGGACTTCTGTTTATAGAAATACACTAAAGATGAATCATATTATCTACTGTGTTTTGCGACTGTGGTCGCTACTATATAGGTAGCACCACAAGATCGCTAAACATCAGATTTAGAGAACACCTTTATTCAGTTCGTTCAGGAAAAGGGTGTCCTCGGGTCCTGGAACATCTTAAAACTATTCACAATAATGACCCAGCCGCATTAAAATTCTTTGGGATAAAGAGAATAATGCCCAAAGAAGGGATCGATAGGAAAAAGCTATTACTGCGCACGGAGGCGGAGTTCATCCTGCGCACGGATGCCCAAGGTAATCTTGGACTCAATGATAAGCTAGATTTTAGTGTATTTCTATAAACAGAAGTCCATATATGTCATAGATTTTTGCAGAGGGTGTTGATTTTAAAGATTTTTCTACTTTTCTAAGGTTTTAAATCACTTACCTGTGTGTAACGCTCCTCTGCTGACGTAACCGTGGGTGTGTGTATAACCTGCGACGCGTCATCAGAGGGCGTAGTCTGACGAAGCGGGCTGTGTTCCCATGAAACAGCTGTAACTACACCTCCTGTTCCCTGGCGTCCCTGCCGACCACTAGTCCTTCTGTGTTCCACGTTAATGTTCAACGGAATAAAGAAATCTGTGCACGTTGATCGGGTGAGTGCGGTCTTTTCTACATTGTTCCGATTGTGTCAAGCGATATGTGCTTTCCTCAACCAGCACCCCGACATAGCACACACCGTCTAGTCTCTATCCATACCTGAGAAAGCGGATACCATATTACCCAGTAAACTGCCTTCACCTGCATAGCAGTGCCGGACTTATACTTTTTCTACTTGCTCTAGATTTTTAAATGACTTCTATTAAAAAATCTTTACCCTTCCAGTACTTTTTAGCAGTTGTATGCTACAGAGGAAATTCTTTTCTTTTTGAATTTCTTTTTTGTCTTGTCCACAGTGCTCTCTGCTGACACCTCTGTCTGTATCAGGAACTTTCCAGAGCAGGAAATCCCCATTGCAAACCTATCCTGCTCTGGACAGTTCCTGATACAGACAGAGGTGTCAGCAGAGAGCACTGTGGACAAGACAAAAAAAAAGACATTCAAAAAGAAAAAAAACTCCTCTGTAGCATATAGCTGCGAAAAAGTACTGGAAGGATTAAGATTTTTTAATAGAAGTCATTTACAAATCTGCTTAACTTTCTGGCACCAGTTGAAAAAAAATTTTTTCCCACCGGAACACCCCTTTAACTTAGGGGATAAGTAGCTGTGGAAATTCTCCTTTAATGTAAGAAGCTGCATGGCCAAAATGAAATGTTGAAATCATTTATTTTAACTTTCTTTTTTTTAATTTAGTTTTTTAAACTCTATTCACATTTTGGCTTTGTCAGTCTGGCATATAATCTGAGCATGTCCTTAGGGCTCCATTAGGCTGACAGAGGCCAAAGGAGTGCCCTTTTGGCCTTGGTCAGGCCAGCATATATTAGTATACTAAAAAGAAAAAATTGTATGGAAAAGCCTAATAGGTTACAGTATCCAATTGAAAAGAACAGAGTGTGGAAATCGTTTTCTTCTTCAAATGGAACCCTAAGGGTGAGGGATGCCAACGTATGGTGTGCATCGAAGCCTCAATGTTACATTTAGGTCTGTAAACCTTTTGAGGCCATGATTGTTTCTCTCGTTCGCTATATACATGTCTTGTTGCACTTAATAGGAGGCAGAAAGGTTGTGACAATAGATGGGTATTTACACTGACTCATATGGACGTGAGAGAAGGAGACTTGTAAGGTGAAAAGGAGATTGGGAGACCACATCCAGAGGTCCGTGTTTGCCAACACAAGTTCTGGTTTTGAATAAGTGGCAAAAAGGCGCTGAACTGTACAAAAATACTTCTTTTACTACACATGCACATTATGGAACAAGTTGAGAGTGAAATGAGATGAAAGCCAATGGAAGATGTCAATGTAATCAGTTAGGCTTGTAGGATGAGATGGACACTGGGAGACTAAGACCCTTCACTCAGGAGTTAGTTGAAACCTCTCAAGCTCTGTCAAGTTGGATGGGTACTGTTCGTGGAAGACAATTTCAGGTTTCTCCAGAGATGTTCCATTGGGTAGGGCCACCCAAAAATACTCAGAAAGTTGTCCCTAAGCTACTCTTGTGTGGTTTTTGCTGTCTTGTTGGTAGGTGAACCTTCACCCCAGTCTGAGGTCCAGAGGACTCGGGATCAGGTTTTTATTTAGAACATTTCTTTACTTTGCTCCATTCAGCTTTCCTTCAACCCTGACCAGTCTTCCTGTTCCCACATTATGGCCCTGTCCCCACCTTGCTTCATTGTAGGGATGGTATTGGGCAAGTAAGGAGCAATGCTTGGTTTTCTCCAGACATGATACTGCCCCCACCAGGCTTCACTGTAGGGATGACATGGGCAGGTGATGGGCAGTGCCTGGTTTCCCCAGACATGATGCTGCCCCCACCAGGCTTCACTGTAGGGATGGTATTTGGCAGGTGATAGGCAGTACCTGGTTTCCTCCAGACATGATGTTGCCCCCACCATGATCACTGTAGGGATGGTATTGGGCAGGTGATGGACAGTGCCTGGTTTCCCCCAGACATGATGCTGCCCCCACCATGATCACTGTAGGGATGGTATTTGGCAGGTGATAGGCAGTACCTGGTTTCCTTCAGACATGATGCTGCCCCCACCATGATCACTGTAGGGATGGTATTGGGCAGGTGATGGGTAGTGCCTGGCTTCCCCCAGACATGATGCTGCCCCCACCATGATCACTGTAGGGATGGTATTGGGCAGGTGATGGGCAGTGCCTGGTTTCCCCAGACATGATGCTGCCCCCACCAGGCTTCACTGTAGGGATGGTATTTGGCAGGTGATAGGCAGTACTTGGTTTCCTTCAGACATGATGCTGCCCCCACCATGATCACTGTAGGGATGGTATTGGGCAGGTGATAGACAGTGCCTGGTTTCCTCCAGACATGATGATGCCCCCACCATGATCACTGTAGAGATGGTATTGGGCAGGTGATGGGTAGTGCCTGGTTTCCTCCAGACATGATGCTGCCCCCACCATGATCACTGTAGAGATGGTATTGGGCAGGTGATGGGCAGTGCCTGGTTTCCTCCAGACATGATGCTGCCCCACCATGATCACTGTAGGGATGGTATTGGGCAGGTGATGGGCAGTGCCTGGTTTCCCCCAGACATTATTCTGCCCCTACCATGATCACTGTAGGGATGGTATTGGGCAGATGATGGGCAGTGCCTGGTTTCCTCCAGACATGATGCTGCCCCCACCATGATCACTATAGGGATGGTATTGGGCAGGTGATGGGCAGTGCCTGGTTTCCCCCAGACATGATGCTGCCCCCACCATGATCACTGTAGGGATGGTATTGGGCAGGTGATGGGCAGTGCCTGATTTCCTCCAGAGATGATGCTGCCCCACCATACTTCACTGTAGGGATGGTATTGGGCAGGTGATGGGCAGTGCCTGGTTTCTTCCAGACATGATTCTGCCCCACCATGATCACGGTGGGGATGGTATTGGGCAGGTGATGGGCAGTGCCTGGTTTCCTCCAGACATGATGCTGTCCTGCCCATGATCACTGTAGAGATGGTATTGGGCAGGTGATGGGCAGTGCCTGGTTTCCTCCAGACTTGACGCTGTCCCCACCATGATCACTGTAGGGATGGTATTGGGCAGGTGATGGGCAGTGCCTGGTTTCCCCCAGACATGATGCTGCCCCCACCATGATCACTGTAGGGATGGTATTGGTCAGGTGATGGGCAGTGCCTGGTTTCCCCCCAGACATGATGCTGCTCCCACCATGATCACTGTAGGGATGGTATTGGGCAGGTGATGGACAGTGCCTGGTTTCCTCCAGACATGATGCTGCCCCAACCATGATCACTGTAGGGATTGTATTGGGTAGGTTATGAGCAGTGCCTGGTTTCCTCCACACATGATTCTGCCCCCACCATGATCACTGTAGGGATGGTATTGGGCAGGTGATGGGCAGTGCCTGGTTTCCTCCACACATGATGCTGCCCCCACCATGCTTCAATGAAGGGATGGTAGTCTGGGAGTCCTTTAGGTGTTGTCTTGCAAATTTCAGGTGCCTTTCATGTGTTGTTACCGAGGAGGGGCTATGCCCAGATGTGGAGGCTGCAGTGATGGTTTACATTCTGGAAGTTTCTCCCATTTGCACACAGGATCTTTGGAGTTCAGCCAGAGTGACCATTGGGTTCTTGGTCACCTCTCTTACCATGTCCCTTCTCTCCAATTACTCAGTTTGGTGGGTGGAAGCTTTGGGAAGAGCCCTGGTTGTTCCTTCTTCTTTCATGAGATGGGCACTGTGAGACTAAGACCCTTCACTCAGGAATTAGTTGAAACCTCTTTGGCTACTTCTCTGCAGATCCTCTAAAGCTCTGCCAAGTTGGATGGGTACTGTCCGTGGAAGACAATTTCAGGTTTCTCCATTGATGTTCCGCTGGGTAGGGCCACCCAAGAATATTCAGAGAGTTGTCCCTAAGCCTCTCTTGTGTTGTCTTGGCTGTTTGCTTAGGGCCACTGTCTTGTTGGTAGGTGAACCTTCACCCCAGTTTGGAGGTCCAGAGGACTCGGGATCAGGTTTTTATTTAGAACATTTCTATACTTTGCTCCATTCAGCTTTCCTTCAACCCTGACCAGTCTTCCTGTTCACACAGTACGGTCCTGCGCCCACCTTGCTTCATTGTAGGGATGGCATTGGGCAAGCAAGGAGTAGTGCCAGTTTATTTTATTATTTTTTTGCACGTTTTTGAGAGAAAAAAAATTACACCAATTAAAATCATTATATACTGCATGTTGTTTATTTGATATGATTGTTTCTGCGCAGTTTTTTGAGGGACGCCAACTTTTTTTTTTATGTAATTTTTTATTTTATTTTACTTTTTTAATTCTCTTAATGTATATGTAAATACGTTTGGTCTCCATCCATACAAAATGTACCGTCCTTGCCCAACCCTCCTCGGCCATTGTGTTTGACATAAAAGCAGACATCTATCAAAATCCTGGCACTTCACACTCATATTTGTTATTTCAATTTTTTTTTAACTATAGATGTGTTAATAAATGAGTTGTGTATGCAGCTGAGCAAATACAACGCGGGACTGGGAGAATACATCTTTCCTGTTAATTATGTGAAGACGTGCAGGTGAAAATGGGGCCGGTGGCAGCCAGTGGACCTTAGATGGCCCAGTTAGGGGGGACCACACGTGTGTACAGCGCCAAATTTTTCTATCAAGACGAGACTTGTATAACGGGCGCTGACACAGAAATGACTTTCACGCCAAGTGTTATCACTTTTAAACAGAAAAGGCTTTAAAGATTGAAAAGGGAATTCAATGCCACTACAGGCGCTGAACCTCTACATGTTTATTCTTCCCAAAAAAATTATTTTTCGCATATTTGTTTTTGTAATAAATACTGGGCAGACCCGACACTCCTACAGTAGAAGTTTTGATTGATCATCGACGATTGCGTGAGTACGAGAACTTCACTTTCAAATAGTCTTCAAAGGAAAATATTATACAAATTACATAAAAGTTTTGATTTTACTATAAACATGTTAAACAATTTTTTTTTTGACAGAACAAAGTGCAGTCTACTATTTAACTAAAAAAAAAAAAAATGAGGCCAAAACTGGCAAACGCCTTGATGGATTTGTCTCAAAATTAAAGTAGATAAAATTAAAGGGGTATTCCAGGCAAAACCTTTTTTTATATATATCAACTGGCTCCGGAAAGTTAAACAGATTTGTAAATTACTTCTATTAAAAAATCTTAATCCTTCCAATAGTTATTAGTTTCTGAAGTTTTCTGTCTAACTGCTCAATGATGATGTCACGTCCCGGGAGCTGTGCATGATGGGAGAATATCCCCATAGGAACTGCACAGCTCCTGGGACGTGAGTCATCAGAGAGCAGTTAGACAGAAAACAGCAACTCAACTTCAGAAGCTAATAACTATTTGAAGGATTAAGATTTTTTAATAGAAGTAATTTACAAATCATTTAACTTTCCGGAGCCAGAAGTTTTGGCCTGGAATACCCCTTTAAGTCAGATATGATATATAAGCAGCAGAGGCTTATGGTTTCTGCAGTTTTTTGCCTTGTGGAGTCATGGTGTATATATATATATATATATATATATATATATATATATATATATATATATATACTCACCATGACTCCCAAAAACTACACAAACCATGAGCCTCTGCTGCTTGTTTCCTGTGTGAGCTGCAGGGAGAGGCTGCCTTCAGAGAGTGAACAGGTCACATGGTTAGAGATGCAGTGCATTTTATTGAGGGAGGTGTGTGAGCCTCAGCCAATCAGGGACAATCGCACACGGTACACTGCAGCTCGGCTCTCTGTGATGTGTAGTCTACATGTAGACGCTAGACATCATGTATGATAAAATCTACTGGACTTCCTGTCTGGAGGAAAAGCTGAGAAAAACAGCATATGTATTACACTTTACATTAAAAAGTTATATAACTTTAACATGTGCAGCTATATAAAGGTAATTTTATTTGGCTGGAGTTCTCATTTAACATAATAACATATTAGGGTTGGATACACAACCCTATTAAAATTGGCTCAATTTGGTCAAGCAGAAGGGGATGATTTCATATGTTCTAGATATACGCTTGTGCTGATGTGTTGGATCAGTCCATTATTATGGGTAGTAAGTGACTGTGCATTAGTTAGTCCACAGTTAGCTAAGAGACAGCTGGGACAGTTCATTGAATCAGTCCATTATTGTAAGTAGCAAGTGTGCATTGGTTTGGTCCATAGTTAGAGACAGCTATGAGCTGTAGTTTTTATTGGTATAAATGTTGAGTAGTATTGACTTTTTGATCACTTTTTATTCCATTGTTCTTGGGTGTGATCAAGAATCAGCAAATTTGATGTTTGGAATTTTTTTGTGTTTACGTAGTGCGGGATCAGGAATGCGATAATTCAAAACTTTGGTCAAATATGTTTATTCATATTTGTTTTTAAATTTTTTTTATGAGAAAAGGTTGTTATTTTTCTTTCTTTTTTTGTTTGGGGGGGGGGGGGTCATATTTTGTTAAAACATTTTTATTACTTTTTTAAACTTTTAGAGAGAGAGTGACTGGAGGTGCAGCATAAGAGAGGGTACCAGGATGTGCAGCAAAAGGGAGGGTGACAGCAGGGACAGGTGGTGCAGCACAGGGTGGGTGACAGGAGATGGTCTAATTTGACTGGCAGTACTACATTTCTGACTGTCTCCTTCGCTCCTGATGACAGCTTCTCCTGCAAGTTGGGAGGACACACAGTCTTAATGATAGGAAGTGCGGGAGAAGCTACTGCGGCGACCACCAGGGGCAGCACAGAGCAGTGTCCTTCTCAGCTCAGGTGACTCAGCGCTAGATTAAAAAGGGGATACATCAGTCTCTGGGTGTATCTAATTGCTATATTCTGCCGATGACGGTGCTCAGGCTGACAAAAACCTGGACGCCAGAATTAAATTCTCAATTGCCATGGGGACCTGGCACCTGGGATTTGTCGAGCCACGCCCCCTTAATGCAAGTCAATGGGAGGGGGTGTCAGGGCAGTCACGCCCCCTCCTATAGACTTGCATTGATGGGGTGTGGTAGTGACGTCACATACGGGCATGTCCATGACATCACTAGCCTCCACCCCGCATCACCAGTCATCCGGCACGGTGCAAAGTTTGCTCTGTGTGCAGGATGTCTGTCCCCAATGGTAGGACCCCACGATTAGACATCTTATTGCCTATCCTTTGCATAGGGGATAACATGTCTAGGGGCGGAGTACCCATTTAACAATAGCTTTAAAGGCAGTGGACACCAATTAAAAGAGATTTCTGTATTACTTCTTTGTACTTATTTTCTTCATAGGTCTTTATTAATAATGTTGCTTACTTTTACGTGCACAGACTATACATTAGCTCTTTTTCCTTTCTACTCATGTACACGGCCTATATGATTCTCTCCTGCCTTATATTTGCTTTTCTCTCTTTTTGTGTGAGCTTTCCTCCAAAGTTTCTCCCCGTCTGTGTACTTTGTCAGCTGTTATGTAACACCCCCACCCCCTGCTTTTAACCTATAACACTCAGAGGGCAGTGGACATATTTTTGGTTGAGTAACAGCTGAATAGTAGGACACTTCTAATAATGACTATGCTTAAATTTGCTTCATTGGCCCTGATTTACTAAGAGTGGATTGTAGTGCTCTTTGTGGTTTTTTTTCCCAACAGATATTTTCCCACGGTATTTACTAAGGCTTTCCTACATTTTGCAGTTCTCCCCACACTGCTGTCCCATAAGCTCGTCTTTCTAAATAGCTCAATATTTGTCTTTTTATATATTTCTTGTAATTTCCTGTTCTTTTAGAACCCATGAATTCTATGACCACCTGTCTCCACATACTGAAGATCACGCTGCCTATTATGTGCGGCTGCCACTGACATCTGCAATTAGCTCCATTGTCTCCTAGTGTTGTGTAAACTCATATGATGAGCATGACCTCAAATAGTCACTGACCTGAGCTGGATGTCTGGATGGGTCATCTTCAGGCCAATAATCTGGCCAGTCCCTCAGTTCTGGATGATGCTGTAATAAATAATAATCAATGTAATGCAAGTAATAAATAATAATCAATGTAATGCAAGAACTTCACACAAAGTACAATAAATCCATAAAGGATCAACATCAAGTACTGAAATGTTTTACTCACAACACATACAATACATAAAAACTCAGATAAATGAGTAAAATATTATAACATATTGACTCTAAATACAAGAAACCAGTTACTATAACACTTATTTCGTGTAGTTTAACTCCTATGATACTGCCTCCTATGTAAAAGAATACAACTACTATAATACTGCTCCTATATACAAGAATAAAACTACTATAATACTGCTCCTATATACAAGAATATAGATACTATAATACTGGCCCTATATACAAGAATATAACTACTATAATACTGCTCCTATATACAAGAATATAACTACTATAATACTGCTCCTATATACAAGAATATAACTACTATAATACTGCTCCTATATACAAGAATATAACTACTATAATACTGTCCCCTATATACAAGAATATAACTACTATAATACTGCCTCCTATATACAAGAATATAACTACTATAATACTGTATCCTATGTACAAGAATATATCTACTATAATACTGCTCCTATATACAAGAATATATCTACTATAATACTGCTCCTATATACAAGAATATAACTACTATAATACTGCCTCCTATATATAAGAATATAACTACTATAATACTGCTCCTATATACAAGAATACAACTACTATAATTCTGCTCCTATATACAAAAATATAACTACTATAATACTGCTCCTATATACAAGAATATAACTACTATAACAAGAATATAACTACTATAATACTGCTCCTATATACAAGAATATAACTACTATAATACTGCTCCTACATACAAGAATATAACTACTATAATACTGCTCCTATATACAAGAATATAACTACTATAATACTGCTCCTATATACAAGAATATGACTACTATAATATTACTGCTCCTTTATACAAGAATATGACTACTATAATACTGCCTCCTATGTACAAGAATATAACTACTGTAATACTGCTCCTATATACAAGAATATAACTACTATAATACTGCCTCCTATATACAAGAATATAACTACTATAATACTGCTACTATATACAAGAATATAACTACTATAATACTGTCTCCTATATACAAGAATATAACTACTATAATACTGCTCCTATATACAAGAATATAACTACTATAATACTGCTCCTATATACAAGAATATAAATACTATAATACTGCTCCTATGTACAAGAATATAACAACTATAATACTGCTCCTATATACAAGAATAAAACTACTATAATACTGCTCCTATATACAAGAATATAACTACTATAATACTGCTCCTATATATAAGAATATAACTACTATAATACTGCTCCCTATATACAAGAATATAACTACTATAATACTGTCTCTTATGTACAAGAATATAACTACTATAATACTGCTCCTATATACAAGAATATAACTACTATAATACTGCTCCTATATACAAGAATATAACGACTATAATACTGCTCCTATATACAAGAATATAACTACTATAATACTGACTCCTATATACAAGAATATAACTACTATAATACTGCTCCTATATACAAGAATATGACTACTATAATATTACTGCTCCTATATACAAGAATATGACTACTATAATACTGCCTCCTATGTACAAGAATATAACTACTGTAATACTGCTCCTATATACAAGAATATAACTACTATAATACTGTCTCCTATATACAAGAATATAACTACTATAATACTGCCTCCTATATACAAGAATATAACTACTATAATACTGCTCCTATATACAAGAATATAACTACTATAATACTGCCTCCTATATACAAGAATATAACTACTATAATACTGCTACTATATACAAGAATATAACTACTATAATACTGCCTCCTATATACAAGAATATAACTACTATAATACTGCTCCTATATACAAGAATATAACTACTATAATACTGCTCCTATATACAAGAATATAAATACTATAATACTGCTCCTATGTACAAGAATATAACAACTATAATACTGCTCCTATATACAAGAATAAAACTACTATAATACTGCTCCTATATACAGTAATATAACTACTATAATACTGCCTCCTATATACAAGAATATAACTACTATAATACTGCTCCTATATATAAGAATATAACTACTATAATACTGCTCCCTATATACAAGAAAATAACTACTATAATACTGTCTCTTATGTACAAGAATATAACTACTATAATACTGCTCCTATATACAAGAATATAACTACTATAATACTGCTCCTATATACAAGAATATAACGACTATAATACTGCTCCTATATACAAGAATATAACTACTATAATACTGACTCCTATATACAAGAATATAACTACTATAATACTGCTCCTATGTACAAGAATATAACTACTATAATACTGCCTCCTATATACAAGAATATAAATACTATAATACTGCCTCCTATGTACAAGAATATAACTACTATAATACTGCCTGCTATGTACAAGAATATAACTACTATAATATTGCCCCTATATACAAGAATATAACCACTATAATACTGTCTCCTATGTACAAGAATATAACTACTACAATACTGCTCCTATATACAAGAATATAACTACTATAATACTGCCTCCTATGTACAAGAATATAACTACTATAATACTGCTCCTATGTACAAGAATATAACTACTATAATACTGCTCCTATATACAAGAATATAACGACTATAATACTGCTCCTATATACAAGAATATAACTACTATAATACTGACTCCTATATACAAGAATATAACTACTATAATACTGCTCCTATACACAAGAATATAACTACAATAATACTGCCCCTGTATACAAGAATATAACTACTACAATACTGCTCCTATATAGAAGAATATAACTACTACAATACTGCTCCTATATACAAGAATATTACTACCATAATACTGCTCCTATATACAAGTATATAACTACTATAATACTGCCTCCTATATACAAGAATATAACTACTATAATACTGCTCCTATGTACAAGAATATAACTACTATAATACTGCCTCCTATATACAAGAATATAAATACTATAATACTGCCTCCTATATACAAGAATATAACTACTATAATACTGCTCCTATGTACAAGAATATAACTACTATAATACTGCTCCTATGTACAAGAATATAACTACTGTAATGCTGCCCCTATGTACAAGAATATAACTACTATAATACTGCCTGCTATGTACAAGAATATAACTACTATAATATTGCCCCTATATACAAGAATATAACCACTATAATACTGTCTCCTATGTACAAGAATATAACTACTATAATACTGCCTCCTATGTACAAGAATATAACTACTATAATACTGCTCCTATGTACAAGAATATATCTACTATAATACTGCTCCTATATACAAGAATAGAACTACTATAATACTGCCTCCTATGTATAAGAATATAACTACTATAATATTGCTCCTATGTACAAGAATATAACTACTATAATACTGCTCCTATATACAAGAATATAACTACTATAATACTGCCTCCTATGTACAAGAATATACCTACTATAATACTGCTCCTATATACAAGAATATAACTACTATAATACTGCTCCTATATACAAGAATATAACTACTATAATACTGCTCCTATGTACAAGAATACTGTATAGCTACTATAATACTCTCCCTATGTAAAATAACATGGCTTTAAACCATGGGTGTCAAACATGCGGCCCGCGGGCTGCATGCGTCACACAATTCATATTTTTGTGGCCCGAGCAGAGCCGATGCTTTCCCTGCAGTGGCGGATCCCCCCATCACTATTAAGGACATCCCTGTGTCCCGAAAGATGTTTTCGGGACACAGGGATACCCCCAACAACTCTCAGCAGCCACTTAAGTTTAACCCCTTAAGGACCAAGGACGTACCGGTACGTCCTTGGTCCTGCTCTTCTGATATAACGCGGTGTTACACAGTAACCCCGCGTCATATCATGGCGGGCCCGGCGTCATAGTGAAGCCGGGACCCGCCTCTAATAGCGCGCAGCGCCGATCGCGGCGCCGCGCGCTATTAACCCTTTAGCCGCGCGCTCAAAGCTGAGCCGCGCGGCTAAAAGTGAAAGTGAAAGTTCCCAGCTAGCTCAGTCGGGCTGTTCGGGATAGCCGCGGCTAATCGCGGCATCCCGAACAGCTGACAGGACAGCGGGAGGGCCCCTTCCTGCCTCCTCGCTGTCCGATCGCCGAATGACTGCTCAGTGCCTGAGATCCAGATATGAGCAGTCATGCGGCAGAATCGTTGATCACTGGTTTCTTATGAGAAACCAGTGATCAGCATAGAAGATCAGTGTGTGCAGTGTTATAGGTCCCTATGGGATAACAATGATCAGTATAAGAGATCAGTGTGTGCAGTGTTATAAGTCCCTATGGGATAACAATGATCAGTATAAGAGATCAGTGTGTGCAGTGTTATAGGTCCCTATGGGACCTATAACACTGCAAAAAAAAAGTGAAAAAAAAAAGTGAATAAAGATCATTTAACTCCTCCCCTATTAAAAGTTTGAATCACCCCCCTTTTCCAATAAAAAAAAAAACACAGTGTAAATAAAAATAAAAATAAACATATGTGGTATCACCGCGTGCGGAAATGTCCGAATTATAAAAATATATCATTAATTAAACCGCTCAGTCAATGGCGTGCGCGCAAAAAAATTCCAAAGTCCAAAATAGTGCATTTTTGGTCACTTTTTATATCATTTAAAAATGAATAAAAAGTGATCAATAAGTCCTATCAATGCAATACCCCCAACAACTCTCAGCAGCCACTTAAGTTTAACCCCTTAAGGACCAAGGACGTACCGGTACGTCCTTGGTCCTGCTCTTCTGATATAACGCGGTGTTACACAGTAACCCCGCGTCATATCATGGCGGGCCCGGCGTCATAGTGAAGCCGGGACCCGCCTCTAATAGCGCGCAGCGCCGATCGCGGCGCCGCACGCTATTAACCCTTTAGCCGCGCGCTCAAAGCTGAGCCGCGCGGCTAAAAGTGAAAGTGAAAGTTCCCGGCTAGCTCAGTCGGGCTGTTCGGGATAGCCGCGGCTAATCGCGGCATCCCGAACAGCTGACAGGACAGCGGGAGGGCCCCTTCCTGCCTCCTCGCTGTCCGATCGCCGAATGACTGCTCAGTGCCTGAGATCCAGGCATGAGCAGTCATCCGGCAGAATCGTTGATCACTGGTTTCTTATGAGAAACCAGTGATCAGCATAGAAGATCAGTGTGTGCAGTGTTATAGGTCCCTATGGGATAACAATGATCAGTATAAGAGATCAGTGTGTGCAGTGTTATAGGTCCCTATGGGATAACAATGATCAGTGTGTGCAGTGTTATAGGTCCCTATGGGATAACAATGATCAGTATAAGAGATCAGTGTGTGCAGTGTTATAGGTCCCTATGGGATAACAATGATCAGTATAAGAGATCAGTGTGTGCAGTGTTATAGGTCCCTATGGGACCTATAACACTGCAAAAAAAAAGTGAAAAAAAAAGTGAATAAAGATCATTTAACTCCTCCCCTATTAAAAGTTTGAATCACCCCCCTTTTCCAATAAAAAAAAAACACAGTGTAAATAAAAATAAAAATAAACATATGTGGTATCACCGCGTGCGGAAATGTCCGAATTATAAAAATATATCATTAATTAAACCGCTCGGTCAATGGCGTGCGCGCAAAAAAATTCCAAAGTCCAAAATAGTGCATTTTTGGTCACTTTTTATATAATTTAAAAATGAATAAAAAGTGATCAATAAGTCCTATCAATGCAAAAATGGTACCGTTAAAAACTTCAGATCACGGCGCAAAAAATGAGCCCTCATACCGCCCCATACACGGAAAAATAAAAAAGTTATAGGGGTCAGAAGATGACAATTTTAAACTTATTAATTTTCCTGCATGGAGTTATGATTTTTTCCAGAAGTCCGACAAAATCAAACCTATATAAGTAGGGGATCATTTTAATCGTATGGACCTACAGAATACATATGAGGTGTCATTTTTACCGAAAAATGTACTACGTAGAAACGGAAGCCCCCAAAAGTTACAAAACAGCGTTTTTTTTTTCAATTTTGTCGCACAATGATTTTTTTTCCCGCTTCACCATAGATTTTTGGGCAAAATGACTGACGTCATTACAAAGTAGAATTGGTGGCGCAAAAAATAAGCCATCATATGGATTTTTAGGTGTAAATTTGAAAGAGTTATGATTTTTTAAAGGCAAGGAGCAATAAACGAAAATGCAAAAACGGAAAAACCTCCGGTCCTTAAGGGGTTAAAAACGCAGGGGCTGCCGGGACATCACTGGCATCACGTGCGTGCGTCCATAGCAACGGAGCCACGGAGGAGCGGAACATGGAGGTGGAAGACGCTCGCTGGCTCGCATGTTAAGTCACCACCGGCACATCAGCTTTGGTGCTCAGACCACCACTCCTCCGGTCCTGGGACCTACTGCTATGGCTGGACCGGAGGAGTGGTGGTCAGAGCACTGAAGTGGGGCAGTACACAGGCATACAGCCTCTAGCCATACACTGTATATGTCTGGAGGCTGTATTTCTGTGGGGTAACATACTGCACCTAATGTGGGGAACTGTACTGCACCTAATGAGGGGAGCTATACTGCACCTAATGTGGGGGGAACTGTAGTGCACCTAATGTGGGGGAACTGTACTGCACCTAATGTGGGGGAACTATACTGCACCTAATGTGGGGAACTGTACTACACCTAATGTGGGGAACTATACTGCACCTAATGTGGCGAACTATACTGAACTTAATGTGGGAAACTATACTGCACCTAATGTGGGGAACTATACTGCCAATGTAATGTGGAGAACTATACTGCACCTAATGTGGACAACAATACTGCACCTAATGTGGGGAGCTATACTGCACCTAATGTGGGGGAACTATACTGCACCTAATGTGGGGAGCTATACTGCACCTAATGTAGGGAACTATACTGCACCTAATGTGGGGGGAACTATTCTGCACCTAATGTGGGGGAACTATACTGCACCTAATGTGGGGAACTATACTGCACCTAACGTGGGGAACTATACCGCACCTAATGTGGGGGACTATACTGCACCTAATGTGGGGGAACTATACTGCACCTAATGTGGGGAGCTATACTGCACCTAATGTAGGGAACTATACTGCACCTAATGTGGGGGGAACTATGCTGCACCTAATGTGGGGGAACTATACTGCACCTAATATGCGGGGAACTGTATTGCACCTAATGTGGGGGAACTATACTGCACCTAATGTGGGGGAACTATACTGCACCTAATGTGGGGGAACTATACTGCACCTAATGTGGGGGAACTATACTGCACCTGATGTGGGGAACTATACAGCACCTAATGGGGGGAAACTATACTGCACCTAATGTGGGGAACTATACTGCACCTAATGTGGGGGGACTATACTGCACCTAATGTGGGGGAACTATACTGCACCTAATGTGGGGGGAACTACAGTGGGGATAAAAAGTTTGGGCACCCCAGGTAAAAATTTGTATTAATGTGCATGAAGAAACCAAGGAAAGATGGAAAATTCTCCAAAAGGCGTCAAATTACAGATTAGACATTCTTATAATATGTCAACAAAAGTTAGATTTTATTTCCATCATTTACACTTTCAAAATAACAGAAAACAAAAACAAAAAGGAAAAAACTGCAGTTTGGGCACCCTGCAGAGTTAATATCTTGTAATGACCCCTTTGGCAAGTATCACAGCTTGTAAACGCTTTTTGAGGTATCTTTGCCCATTCTTCCTTACAAAAGTCTTCCAGTTCTTTGAGATTTCTGGGCTGTCTGTCACGCACTGCTCTTTTAAGGTCTATCCATAGATTTTCAATTATGTTGAGGTCAGGAGATTGTGAAGGCCATGGCAAAACCTTCAGTTTACGCCTCTTGATGTAATGCCCCGTGGATTTCGAGGTGTGTTTAGGATCATTATCCATTTGTAGAAGCCATCCTCTCTTTACCTTCAGCTTTTTCACAGATGACATCAAGTTAGCATCCAAAATGTGCTGAAATTTTATTGAATCCATTTTTCCTTCTACTCGTGAGATTTTCCCTGTGCCACTGGCTGCAATACAACCCCAAAGCATGATTGATCCACCCCCATGCTTAACAGTTGGACAGAGGTTCTTTTCATTAAATTCTGTTCCCCTTCTTCTCCAAACGTACCTTTGCTCATTCCGGCCAAAAAGTTAAATTTTAACCTCATCAGTCCACAGAACTTGTTTCCAAAATGAATCAGGCTTGTCTATATGTTCATTTGCAAAGTTCAAATGCTGATTTTTGTGGTGAGGACGTAGAGGAGGTTTTCTTCTGATGACTCTTCAATGAAGACCATATTTGTACAAACTTTTGATCCCCACTGTATACTGCCAACCTAATGTGGGAAACTATACTGCCAACCTAATGTGGGAAACTATACTGCCAACCTAATGTGGGGAAACTATACAGCACCTAATGTGGGGGAACTATACTGCACCTAATGTGGGGGAACTATACTGCACCTAATGTGGGGGAAATATACTGCCAACCTAATGTGGGGAAACTATACTGCACCTAATGTGGGGGAACTATACTGCACCTAATGTGGGGGAACTATATTTCACCTAATTTGGGGGAACTATACTGCACCTAATGTGGGGGAACTATACTGCACCTAATGTGGGGGAACTATATTTCACCTAATTTGGGGGAACTATACTGTACCTAATGTGGGGAACTATACTGCCAACCTAACGTGGTGAACTATACTGCCAACCTAATGTGGGGAACTATACTGCCAACCTAATGTGGGGAACTATACTGAATATAAATATTCTCATTTTATTTTCGCATATGCGAATATTCACGCATACAAAAATTAGCATAGGTGAAAATTCGCATATGCGAAAAGTAGCATATGCACATTTTCGCATATGCGAAAATTCGCACACCGGTCTCACACAGTAGTATTAGAGCCTTCTTTACACCACACAAGCTGGAAGCAGAGAGGGATGATCACTGTGATGTGTACTGTGAAAAAAAAATGAAAAAAAAAACAAACGAATATTCGTAATTACGAATATATAGCGCTATATTCGCGAATATTCGCGAATTCGCGAATATGCGATATTCGCGAATAAAATTCGAATTGCGAATATTCGCAAGCAACACTAGTGGGGAACTATACTGCACCTAATGTGGGGAACTATACTGCACCTAATGTTGGGGAACTATACTGTCAACCTAATGTGGGGGAACTATACTGCCAACCTAATGTGGGGGAACTATACTGCCAGCCTAATGGGGGGGGGGAACTATACTGCCAGCCTAATGGGGGGGGGGGGACTATACTGCCAGCCTAATGGGGGGAACTATACTGCCAGCCTAATGGGGGGGGGGAACTATACTGCCAACCTAATGTGGGGGAACTATACTGCCAGCCTAATGGGGGGGGGAACTATACTGCCAGCCTAATGGGGGGAACTATACTGCCAACCTAATGTGGGGGAACTGTACTGCACCTAATGTGGGGAACTATACTGTACCCAATGAGGGGGAACTATACTGCACCTAATGTGGGGGAACTATATTTCACCTAATTTGGGGGAACTATATTTCACCTAATTTGGGGGAACTATACTGCACCTAATGTGGGGAACTATACTGCAAACCTAATGTGGGGAACTATACTGCAAACCTAATGTGGGGAACTATACTGCACCTTATGTGGGGAACTATACTGCCAACCTAATATGGGGAACTATACTGCCAACCTAATGTGGGGATTGGGGAACTATACTGCCAACCTAATGTGGGGAACTATACTGCACCTAATGTGGGGGAACTATACTGCCAGCCTAATGGGGGGGGGGAACTATACTGCCAGCCTAATGGGGGGAACTATACTGCCAGCCTAATGGGGGGGGGGACTATACTGCCAGCCTAATGGGGGGAACTATACTGCCAGCCTAATGGGGGGGGAACTATACTGCCAACCTAATGTGGGGGAACTATACTGCCAGCCTAATGGGGGGGGGAACTATACTGCCAGCCTAATGGGGGGAACTATACTGCCAACCTAATGTGGGGGAACTGTACTGCACCTAATGTGGGGAACTATACTGTACCTAATGTGGGGGAACTATACTGCACCTAATGTGGGGGAACTATATTTCACCTAATTTGGGGGAACTATATTTCACCTAATTTGGGGGAACTATACTGCACCTAATGTGGGGAACTATACTGTAAACCTAATGTGGGGAACTATACTGCAAACCTAATGTGGGGAACTATACTGCACCTAATGTGGGGAACTATACTGCCAACCTAATGTGGGGGAACAATACTGCCAGCCTAATGGGGGGGGGGGGGGACTATACTGCCAGCCTAATGGGGGAAAACTATAATGCCAACCTAATGTGGGGGAACTGTACTGCTAACCTAATGTGGTGGAACTATACTGTCAACCTAATGTGGGGAACTATACTGCCAACCTAATGTGGGGGAAC
Source organism: Hyla sarda (assembly GCF_029499605.1). Lineage (NCBI taxonomy): Eukaryota > Metazoa > Chordata > Amphibia > Anura > Hylidae > Hyla > Hyla sarda. Next base: position 13,103,052 of record NC_079190.1, on the reverse strand, counting down.
TATACTGCCAACCTAATGTGGGGGAACTATACTGCCAACCTAATGCGGGATAACTATGCTGCCAACCTAATGTGGGGGAACTAGACTGCCAACCTAATGTGGGGGAACTAGACTGCCAACCTAATGTGGGGAACTATACTGCACCTAATGTGGGGGAGCTATACTGCACCTAATGTGGGGAACTATACTGCACCTAATGTGGGGGAACTATACTGCCAACCTAATGTGGGGGAACTATACTGCCAGCCTAATGCGGGGGGGGGGGGGGACTATACTGCCAGCCTAATGGGGGGGAACTATAATGCCAACCTAATGTGGGGGAACTGTACTGCTAACCTAATGTGGTGGAACTATACTGTCAACCTAATGTGGGGAACTATACTGCCAACCTAATGTGGGGGAACTATACTGGCAACCTAATGTGGGGGAACTATACTGCCAACCTAATGCGGGATAACTATGCTGCCAACCTAATGTGGGGGAACTAGACTGCCAACCTAATGTGGGGGAACTAGACTGCCAACCTAATGTGGGGAACTATACTGCACCTAATGTGGGGGAGCTATACTGCACCTAATGTGGGGAACTATACTGCACCTAATGTGGGGAACTATACTGCACCTAATGTTGGGGAACTATACTGCTCCTAATGTGGGGGAACTATACTGCCAACCTAATGTGGGGGAACTATACTGCCAGCCTAATGGGGGGGGGGGGAACTATACTGCCAGCCTAATGGGGGGGAACTGTGCTGCCAACCTAATGTGGGGGAACTATACTGCTAACCTAATGTGGGGAACTATACTGCCAACCTAATGTGGGGGAACTATACTGCCAACCTAATGTGGGGGAACTATACTGCCAACCTAATGCGGGAGAACTATGCTGCCAACCTAATGTGGGGGAACTAGACTGCCAACCTAATGTGGGGGAACTAGACTGCCAACCTAATGTGGGGGAACTAGACTGCCAACCTAATGTGGGGGAACTATACTGCCAACCCTAATGTGGGGAAACTATACTGCCAACCTAATGTGGGGGAATTATACTGCACATAATATGGGGGAACTATACTGCCAACCCTAATGTGGGGGAACTATACTGCCAACCTAATGTGGGGGAACTATACTGCCAACCTAATGCGGGAGAACTATGCTGCTAACCTAATGTGGAGGAACTAGACTGCCAACCTAATGTGGGGGAACTAGACTGCCAACCTAATGTGGGGGAACTATACTGCCAACCTAATGTGGGGAACTATACTGCCAACCCTAATGTGGGGGAACTATACTGCCAACCTAATGTGGGGGAATTATACTGCACATAATGTGGGGGAACTATACTGCCAACCCTAATGTGGGGGAACTATACTGCCAACCTAATGTGGGGGC